>NW_027311791.1:0-70410 GCF_918797505.1 Bemisia tabaci
TTCTGCGCAGATTTACCAGTCAGACACGACATCTCAAGGTGAAAAAAAACTCGCTGAAAGCGAATTTTAGAAATCAACACAACTTGACGTAGAGACATGATTGGCTAAAAAATACAACGGTTTTTGATACATCGGAAAATCAACCAAAAATCGGAGACTGGGCGAAACGCTCAAGGTCGCAGAGGTATAGGGAATCCCATAGCGAAAGCAACGGAACGATTGTAATATCATGGGGAACTCCGTTCCCATGACAAAATGGGCAATGAAAACAGGGCCGGATTTACCTACTTGCCGCCCATGGGCCGCCAGTATTTTGCCGCACCCTTCTCATTCGTTTTGAGACATCAATAAAAACCATCTAATGAACGTGCCAGCGGGGGAGGGGTGCATAAGACAGGTTTACTCGTGTTGAACACATTTTTTGGGAAAGCCCTTTAGCCCTGGCAACACTACTAGCAAAACTTCACGGAACTTTGCGCGAAATTTAAGTTTCGCAAACCTATCTCTGTGTGGACTAGGCCTTCCATTCATAAGAAATGAACGAAAAAATTATGAAAGAACAAACATAAATGTGGATTAATGATTTTAACTTCCGTCGCCGCGCCGCGCACAGCGCACCGTGTTTGGCGCCATGCGTGAAGTATTCAGGCAGACTTGTAGGCGCTATGCGTTTCACGCTGATCGCACTGTGTTTGCCGCAATGCGTGAAGTATTCATGCATTCTTGTAGGCGCTGTCCGTTTAACGCTGACCGCAATGACCGCACTGTGTTTGATGCAATGCTTGAAGTATTCGTGCAATCTTGTAGGCGCTAATATATGTTAAATGCCGATCGCCCCGTCGAGGGTTTCTCCTTTTCATCTTAAGTCCTCGTCATCATTTGTCCCTAAGTCGCGCCGTTCCAGGCCAAATTGTGTGTTTGGTTTCTCTCTTAACTCGACTAATTAAAGGTGCTGTCTCTTGTATCACTGAAAGACGACACAATTAGATATTACTATACTCTCAGAGAATGAGAGATTTTGTCGCCTTTTCTCGTTAGTAATTTTTTTCTTCAAAATCTGATATTTTTTTTTACGTACATTTAAAAAAATTGCAAAATTTGCCGCCCCCTATAGATTTGCCACCATAGGCCGCGGCCCATGTGGCCACCCCCTTAATCCGGCTCTGAATGAAAATTGTGAAAAATATAGCAATAAATTGCAATTAAATGGCTATTTCGTGCTCAAAAATCGAACATGACTATTTTATAGCAACTTTTTATTTTACGTGTAAATTAAAATAATTTTCTTCAGTAGAAATTTCATAGCAAAAATGGACAGTAAAATATTGAGCTAGAGTTAGCTTATTTATCATTATCAATCTTGGGATCCTGCAACATGGGAATGCACACCTACCTAGTCACCTACCTCCTAAATCCAAGTAGGACAGAGAATATTTTCCTAGTGAAATGGGGGTACAAATTAATATTTTTGAAAAAATCTATCAGACAGATAATTGAGTGACTGCACTATTGAATGCAGCACCACATGCCAGAAAAGCCCGTTCTGTGTAAAGTGCGACAGTTGCGCCCACCAAAATTCGAGACTTTATCCGGTCCGAATGCACATTGTCCACGCGTTGAAAATTTATCCGCGGATAATGTAATATCCTCTTGTTTGATACTCGAAAATTGTGAGCGAGGTCGCGTCACTGTCAAAAGCTATTAGACGGACGAGCCGGAGCCCGGGATTGAAGGCAGGAAAGCTGGTGTTTTTAAAGTGAATTAAAAGTCTATCCGTCGGAGGAGAAAGCTGTGAACAAACGAAGGGGAAGAAATTTGATACGTGTGTATCTTTCTCCGACCACCCCTGGCCGGCCACGGACGGGAGACGGAGACCAGATAGGGAAGAATCAATTTTCCTCTTTTTCATTTCATTTCATTTTTCAATGAAATATCGATCGGCGCGCCCGCCACCCCCCCCCCTTTTCCCCCCGTTTTTGATGTCGGCGTTCGGCGGGTTGCGTTCGCGACGGCCCGGGCGTCACGCGTATACCACCATACATCCACGTGTCTGGCCAGGAGTTCGGCGAGAATAAATATTAGTTCAATGGACGCTGCCTTTCCTAGAAAAATACATCACGGGACATCGCGGAGAGTTATTACGTAAGAGCGATGGGGCACTCGTCAAACTAGCTCGGCTATCATTTTTGCTGTATTTTTGGAATCCACTACTTCGTGTGAACCGTTCTTCGTTGAAACTTCGGTTGGAATCCGACTATTTTAATCCGACTTTTTTTTTATCCGACTAATTTAAGTATCAACAGTGTATAAATGATTTAAAGAGGATGATATTCCTATAAACAGTATTATTTTTATTCATTTATTTGCTTTATCTGGGAAATGTCACTTCTCGAAATTTAGAGATTAGGTGCAAGTCAATGAAGGTGAAAATGTGACTTCTCGAAATTTTTTTTTTACTATTCGTCAGAAAAGCAAATAAATAAATAAAAATAAAAATGTTTGTAAGAACATCGTTCTCTTCAAATCATTTATACACTGTTGAAACTTAAATTCGGAGGTCAGAATCCAACCGAAGTTTTAACGAAGAACGGTTCACACGAAGTAGCGGATTCCAAAAATACAGCAAAAACGATAACCGAGCTAGTTTGACGAGTGCCCCATCGCTCTTACGGCGTGCATGGTTAGAAGAAATAGATAAACTTATTTAAGATAAGATACTATACTCATATATATCATGGCCGCATTTACCTACTTGCCGCGATTGCCGCCCATGGGCCGCCTGTATTTTGCCGCCCGCCTCTCATTCATTTTGAAACATCAATGAAAACCATCAAGTGAACGTGCCGGAGGGACAAGGGTGCATAAGACGCGTTCACTCGCGTCGGACACATTTTTTGCGTGAGCCCTGACAACACTACTAGCAAAAGTTTACGGAACTTCGCGCGAAAGTTCAGTTCCGTTAACCTATCTCTGTGTGGACAAAGCCTTTCATTTGTCAGAAATGAACTAAAACTTAAGAAAGAACAAACATAAATGTGGTTTAAGAATTTTAACTTCTGCCGCCGTACCGCGCTGACCACACTGTGTTTGGCGCAATGCGTGAAGTATTCATGTAGTGTTGTAGGCGCTATGCGTTACACGCCGCGCCGACCGCTCTTGGCCGTACTGTGTTTGACGCAATGCGTGAAGTATTCATGGAGTCTTGTAGGCGCTAATATGTGTTACATGCCGACTGCCGCGCCACGCCGAGGGCTTCTCCTTTACATCTCAAGTCCTCTCATCATTTCTCTCTGCGTCGCGCCGCTCCAGGCCAAATTACGTGTTTGGTTTCTCTCTTAATTCAATTAATTAAAGGTGCGCAGTCTTTTGTATCACCGAAATACGACAAAATTAGAAATTAATGTACTCTCGGGAAATGAGATACTTTGTCACCTTTTCTTATTTGTAAATTTTTTCTGAATCCGATTTTTTAATTTAAAAAAATTGCCCCTAATTTTGCCGCCATGGGCCACGGCCCATGTGGCCACCCCCTTAATCCGGCTCTGCAATATTGACAATGAAGATCTTCATTGTCAATATTGTTAGGTTGCCGGTGTCAAAATATTGTATCATGTAAAATTCTAATACAAGCAAAACTACCATTCTTAGAATTTTTGAAATATTACAGGTCATGTATCTTCAAACCTGACCCTCAGACCTAGACCTAGTCCTATAAACCATCCTTGTCAACTATGATGCGGTATTTATTGATTTCTTTTTTTGCCTCCGAAGACACGTAAAATCTTAATATTTAATTTGAAAAATAGAATGAAATTGTGAATCAACCACTGTACTAATTGCGAGGGGCGTTGGTTCATTTGAAAGGTGTTGTTCTCAATGCTTCGGGAAAACTATAAATTATTTTCTGGGGTTCGTCCCCGATTTTTAAATCCCTAAAAACTCATAAATTGGATGAGGGGAAGTGGGGGTTTTTTGTTTTTTGTTTTTCGGAAAAGTTTTGTTGCTACGCATCTTACTTTACTGTTTGCTGTCTTTTTATCAGCTGTTTTCATTCAACAATCATCATTAAGTGAGGTTACTTCCAACACTCAACTGCCATCAACTTACATTTTTCTTTTCCCGCGTTTTTTTTTTTTTTTTTTTTTTTTTTTTTTTTTTACGGTTTTTCATGATTGCTTCCATCTTTTTCCTATTGCCAATTTTTCCTCATTAAGTCAATAACCTCCAAGTTTTTTTCTCATTTTAACATACCAAAAAAAAAAAAAAAAAAAAAAAAAAAAAAAAAAAAAATTCCGATCAGAACTTTTCACGCTGTTTCTTTTCAATGTGTATAAATATGTTTATTATTAATTTCCATTTTCATTTCATCCTTTTTCTTCTGATTTATTTTTTTTAATTTAAAAATTGAACTTTTCAGTTATGATTTTGTTAAAATAATAATAATTTTTACTAATTTTAATTTTAAATTTAACAGTTGTTATGAGTGAAATTTTCAATGACCGAGGCGGTCGTCCTCCAAAACGTGGTCGCGTTTTCCAGAATTCTTCGCATGTTCGTTTAGTGAAGCAAGAACTTAACTCTGTTATTAGTATAGAAAATCAAAGTTTCATTTCTTCATTTCGGAAGTATAAAATTGATGATCAGAACTTTGATGAAAATTTTGTTACCAAATTTTCAGTCGGTTCAATGAATATAATTTGTCATCATTGTGATGCTCGCCATTTTCAGGGTGAAATGTCCAATGGTCATTTTAATAACTGCTGCCAAAATGGCTTAATTTCTTTACCGAGTATTTATATTCTCCAAATTTCATAAAGCGTATCAGAAATTATAATAGTGCTGTTGCTTTTGCCTCTTTCTCTGTAAATCGAATTGATATTCCGGGTGATGGACCTTATTGCTTTAAAGTTCAAGGATCCATATATAGGTAAGTTTATTTAATATTTACCGTTACGTAACGTACTTTTTTCAGTTTCTCAGTCCGTCCCTCCCTCCTTCCCACCCCTTAACGCATCCGGAATGCAGCTGCATTCCCCGGAAACCAGAAAGCAGACTGAACATGGAAAAAACGAAGAAGAAAAAGCGGAAAAATTAGATGAAGTTAAAACAGGAGCAGAAAAAGAAGAAGAACCAGAAGGAACAGCTACTGAAGAAGAAAAAGAAGAAGCAAAAAAAGAAAAGACAAAAGGAGGAAAGAAGAAGAGCAAAGTTGTAGGAAATATAGGAAGAAAAGCAGGACAGAAATGGCAAAAGAAGAATCAACAATTTAATCGAAAAAAAAAGCAAAGTATTTAAAAAATAAAAAAAGATCTTCTTTAAAATTAGTTTGAAAACAAATGTAAAACCTAAAAAATAATTTTGTATGAAGATTAAAACAAAATTTTAGTTTAAAGTTTACTAAATAAAATTACAATTTTTGAAAACATTTGTTATATTTATTCTCTCAAAAAAATAATTAGACCCGATTCAAAGACAAAACAGAAAATTAAATGAAAATAAATAAAAAAAAAAAAAAACATGTGAAAGTGAAAAGTGTACAGGAAAAATAAGGGGCTGCGAAGCAGCCCCATAAGCCCCTAGTACCTAATTAAACGGAGTGTAAAAATCAAAATATGCGGGAAATGCAGGTAGAGAAAAGAACGTAGGTAAAAAGAAAAAACACTAAAAAATGTGGCTCAAACTTTTTGTAACAAGGTAGTAAAATAGTGCTGGCTCCACGAAATTGTGCGGGGAAAGAACGTATTGATGACTGAATTCAAAAAGTGTGCACTGATATTGCAACATTTCTACATCTCTGATTGTCTTTTATTTGTTCATTTGAGAATACCAACCAACATATCTCTTTGAAAGTTTCTTTCCATCATGCACTCATAGAAAATTTTAAAGAGAACTGTTGGTTACACTGGAAAAAAAAACACATTGGATCTAGAGTCCAGACTCTTGAAAACATTGAGAAGAAAAAATACTCTTGATTCAATCAGATTTTTGCTTAAATCAAAAGGAAATCCGCTCAAATTAAGAGGCTTGGTTCTTGATTTCAGAGAAAATCCGATTGAATCAAGATTATTTTTTCTTGTCGATGTTTTTAAGAGTTTGGACTCTAGATCCAATGTGTTTTTTTCCAGTGTAGACAATTTTAAAGAGAACTGTTGGTTAGTTCAAAAAAAAAAAAGGAAAGAAAAGTAAAACGTGAGCGGAGATTTGCAACTTCGGAATTGGTGGTGCGCATTCTTCGACTTTAGCTACCGATATTCTTAACCTGAATAAACGGCTCTCGAAAATTTCAGACTTTCATTCCGGGGGAAGTTATCAGCAACGCCCAGCGATTAAATTTAGTTCCCATTTTCCGGAAGGAGGGAACTTCCGAGGAAAACGTAAGTATATTTCCGAGTTAATATTTACCTAAGTTATTATATTAGAGTTTCCGTTTCACTGGTGGATCCCGGGTTATTTTTCCGGCGGAGTTCACGCGCGCGAATCGAGGATAAGTGGCGAGTAGCGTGACCCCTTAAAATCAAACGCTCTTCGAAAACCGGTCGATAAAATTGGAAGCTTTTTAAAGCTGTAGCGTTAAAATAACTGTTTTGCCGCTCCTCTGACGTGACGTGTAATTACGTAGTGCCCACGTGTCTGTGTTGTTTCAAAAGCCAGGTGTAATTATGGTGATTCGGAAGACCATAGTGACCACCGTTAATACTTGGTCCCTCGTTTTTAAGCCAACCTCCTAATGCCCGGTGAAAACGATTTTGGGGCTTCATTTTTTATTCACCGTCCGGTAGTTGGAGTGGGGTCCGACGGGCGGTGTCCGTCGAGAGTTCGGAAACCGCAAAAAGACAATTCAAACATGTTCGTGGACACAAGCGCGTTTGATGCCATATTTTAGAATCACGCTAACATATAAAAATTATGAGAACCAGCAGCGGGGTCGCGGGGCCGCGCGTAACCGTATCGTTCGGAAACAACTCCCAAATATTTCTTCGTTTCATTAGTCATCAATAATTTTGCCCTTCCTCTTGTCACATGCTCGAATTATTTCAAAAGTCACCGAACGTATGGTAGGAATATGAGCGACGAATTTTCTAGGGGGATAGTTTTTAGTGCCATAGACGGATGCTCACAATAGGTAGATTATTTAGTTCTGTTAGACATCGGAGTAGGTACTTAAATTGAGGAGCTTGGAGGAAAAAATTATGATATTAACTAAAAGTAAAACTAGTCCTAATGCATATTCTGTGAAAAATTCGCTTTAAAATTGAAAATTTGAAGTATCAAAAAGTTAGTTTGAACTTTCTTTATGCCATAAGGATCCATGTAATTTTGGAACTTCAAACAAGTATTTCTCGAAATAGCATCAACTGCACTTATGCCCCTTGTCCTCCAAGCCCCTCAATTATTTGTTCATCAGGTATCTATAACTTCATATTGGCTTTTCGTTTTCGATCCACTATCCACCGCAATTCTATAATTAAAGCGAACGGACTTTAAACTTATCAATCTTTACTGTTTGATATTCAGGTTCTAACCCTTGTTAAGTTTCATACTATCCTCAGACTCATTTTTTTTTTTGGAAAAAAAAACTAATATTTGTGGCTCCTTACAGTCAAAATCTACCATTACAGTCAGAAAGAACGTCCGTAATTTTGAATCCACATAACTTCCCTGTCATGATTGTGTCTTAAGTATGAAACCTTTAAAAAACAGCCGAGGCACAAATACTCCTTGTCAAAAAATTGGAAAATTGTCTTTTGCACACTGAGTAGTTCAATTTTCTGGCGTCATTCCCAGCTTAACGGATGATTTATTTGGATTCCAGGAGGGACAAACCGGTGGCAAATTCAGAGTATGAAACTGTCCTTTTGGATGGCCACGAGGCATGCATGTGGGGTGAGAACCGAAAGACCCTCCTTGAGTCGTGTAAACTCTTCTTTAATCTCTTAATTCCCTTTAGAAACCTTCGACGCAAGATTGTTTGATTGGTGTTCAAAATGACAATGCCAATAAAAATAATGAAAGCGGTGCCTTGAGCACAAAAAAAGTATGAAAAAAATATGTGCATAAGAGAGAATACAATCTAGGTCGCGATGCGAAAATAGCACAAAAAACCAAGAAAAATACGGCGCCACGCGCTGGCATTATCATTATAAACTTTGTACAAATAAAAGTATAAATTGAAAAAGAGGAGAGAACGCGCGGAATAAAGAGGGGTAGTTTTTTGTCGACTTTAATCTCAGGGAAAAAAACTTGCGTAAACCCTTCTGTTTGGTTGCAATAATAAATCTCTTCACGGGTTTTTATTCAATTTTCGGAAACGCGTCGCTGAGCCGCTTTTTTAAACCTTTGCTTTTTTAATAGTTTCCCCGATTTCGCACCCTTTTTCCGCTATTAATTTACGCTTCGGGATGAAAGGATTGCGAGGGTCTATTAGGGTTGGCATTAGGAGCGTGCTCGTTTCCGAATTTCGGGAAAATATGGATATTGTCCGTAATAAGGGTTGAATGAATGGGTGCGCGGAAGGGTTTAATTCCTGCCTCGCCGAGTATTCGTCGGAATCCTTTCGATCAACAACTTTCGATATCCAACCCGAGTTGAATTGCAGATCATATCGAGACTATCGCTTATCGATAGATCGTACTGATTCGCACATGCTACGTATCCCGCAATTGTTGCGATGCTGTTGACAGCAGCGTCTCCCCAACATATTTTATCGCTCGTGACAGTTGAAACCCGGCCGCCCTTCCTTGGTGTGGACTGTGATACGCGTTTTATTGTTGGTCCGACCGCGTGACACGCTTCAACAATTTCAACCCTTTTCGCCGAAAAATGGAAAAAATTAAAAAATTTACCATCAGAATTCGATGCAATCGACTGTGCTTCAAGCGCACAGGCATCACAATTCTGAGCGCAGAAGGTAAATTCTGCCGTGCTGTGCTGAGGAAGAACGCCGCATGAGCCATCAGAAGCTGCCGTATTTCCTTCAATGAAAACCTAATTTACTAGAAAAATCGTTAATATTTTTCAATTTTTCCAGAAAATTCTCAATTTTATCTAAAACTTAATTATCTCATATCATATCTCAATTTCAAGGAAAATACACATAATTTTCTTTTAAGATACGTGTTTTATCAGGGCAATTCGGCAACTCTCGAATGTTCATACGGCGCTCTTCCTTAGCACGGCAGAATTGTTCGGTCATATTCATAAGGAAAAAATGAATCAAGGGTTGGGCCGTACAGTGGCAACTCCTTGATTTCGAGTCGGTATACCAGCCTACCCTCACAAGACTAGGCAGTAGGCACTTATCCGGTTAAAAGGCAGATACCTACCCAAAATCGAGGTGATGTCATCCGACCTACCTTCCTAGGTATACACCTTAAATCATTTTTCCTCGTGGTTAAAGAGTCAGAAGCAGAGCAAAAAAATAAATGAAAAATGCTCGAGTGCACCGTAGTTGGTTTGAAAATAAAATACCATGTAATTGATAGTGAATGAGAGCAAATTATAATTAGAATTATTTAAAAATATAAAATATATCCACCCAGTATTTTGGATGTCAAAAATGTTTCTGATGATTTCTGATAAGTGTTTTAGGTACCCACCCTCACATCTTTTTTCATAGTCCATTAGTGCACAAAACTGAGTGCTATGGAAGTTACATCATAATTTAAACATACATTTTTTACCTACAAGTTACTAGTTTATTATCCTTTCGTATTCCTACCAAGAACACATGTATTATGCATTGAGATTTTTCAAAACTCTTAGAAACATTCGCTTAGATCACTAAGGCAGATTATCAGCCTTCATAGCTGCATTCCATGTGGCCTAAATTTCTCTCGCGTTTTATTTTTCTTTTTTTTCAGAGAAGTAAACAATCTATTGCCTTGAAACTTAGTGCGAATTTCCTATAAATAATAAGAAATGCATTCGCAATATTCTAAGTCAGAATATTGTTTGGTTTCCTTATAGAAATTTGAGGCATGAGAGTAAATTAGACGAAGTTAGATGTAGTCAGGCTGATTATTGTTAAATCCCTCTATCTAGTGAAATTTTTTTAGTTTCCTATATTCTTTTACGTCTGTGCCTTAAGAAAGCCTGCTTTCATTTTCTTACAAAAATTAATTTAAGAATGTAAAACATTATAAATTTATTATACAGTAAGAATTGGATCCCTGCTACTTTCATCTCTCCGAATAAAATCATAAAACGATTTTATTCTCCTATAGGTCGGACTACCAAGGTTTCTTTTCTTATCCTCAAGAGTTTGTCCTTCATTTACTTTCTTTTCTTTTTTATCTTTCTTTTTTCGGGACAAATGAGGAACGCAATGAAAAAAAGCGAAATATCGCGCAATCCGGGCTCCCGGGACAACCCTCACCGTAAGAAGTGCGCCTGGGGACCGACCAAGCGGTCAGTTGTCCCCTCCCGACGAGAACCCGAAAAACGGTCACTAATTCGGAATGATTGACGTCGGCTTGAACGCTTAATTTGAATCAATCAGCTTTCGCACATCCCCCAGGGCTTCCTCTCCAGCGGGCCTTTGAAACTCAAATTTGAGGGAAAAACGGCGCGCGCATGTCGCCGTTTTCGACACGCGTTTCGCGAGCGAGCGCTTTTTTGTCTTAAGTGCGCGGACATACCCTCCTCGCTCCCTCGTATTCAAAATCGCACCCTTATTCAAATTATTTATATGATGTCGCGAGCCCTTTGTCCGGGAATATTTTATGAGTCGGGCCAGGTTGACGGACGCGGGACCGTTTCCCCGTTTCGGACAAAAAAAGCCGCCGCCAAGGGCGCTGAGGGGAGGGGGGGTTGTCGCGGGACAATGTTACACAGCGCGCGAGCAATTAGTTCTTTCCGAACTCCCGGTTTTTCGATTTGGTCGACCTCTTTGACCCGGCGAATTTGCATAAACAAATTTTTCACTCGTCGCACCGTCCCGGCGACATCGGCGTTTTCGGGGGTCTGAAAAAAACACCTTGAAACGGGAATGAGGGTGAGGCGAGAGGGATGCTGCTGAAGCGTGGCCCTGCTGCAGCTTTGCGCTGGGTGTCCGGAGGGTAGCTCGGATTCCGATTTGTAATACAAGTGTTCAGAGTGATAGTTTTATGAACGTTTTCATTGAATAGTTTAGAAGCACTCATCTAAATACTCCACATCTTTAGATCAACTTCTTTTGAAATGTTACAGAATATAACGAAAATGGGGTATCAGATTTCAGTATTGGAGGTCAATTTTTTGAGGCCTAAAGTCAAAATGGAAAAAAAGAGAAAAAAAGAAAGATATCCGGTGGAATCAAGGATTTCTCCTGTAAAGGAGCGTACTAAGCCCTGCAGTGCTGTTAAGATTGTACAACTTGCCTCTTTACGGAGACTGACTATTCCAAAAACTATGCTACACACGTTCACCAAAATAAGCTCTGAATTTTCTCTTATTCTCTCGTGAAAATAAATTAATTGACTGCATATGATTACGGTTCCCACTAAAAATGCTCAGCAAATAGTGCAAAACTTGTAAGATGGATGCAAAATTGTAAAACTGCTCAATTTTAGCCACATTGCAAGCCTCTTTACACGCTCTTTTACTTGAAAAGTCCTCAATTATTACAAAATGTATTACTATGGATTACTTTCCGCTTTGCCGAAGAAGTTCGATAGTTGTTCAATCGATTGATAATTATTGAAGTTAAATAATTTTTTTTTTAAAAAAAAAAAAAAAAAAAAAATACTTGAATGTTGCATCACGCTTAAGTACAACAGGCACTTCCACACAAACTTTTACCAAAAAATAGTCTGAAATGGCTCCGAAAGTATATGCTCCGTGGAATGTCACGAAGCGACGGACGAAATGATTTGGAATATTCACTCTGGACGCATACTCTCAGAGTTATTTCAGAGTGTTTCGACGGTCAGATTTTGCGTTCGAATCGTCGCTCCTCTGCGTAAGAGCGTATCTCGATTTTCGCACGAGCATAATCAGAAAGCATGGATTTATGTGTGAAACAGTACGTGGAAATTTACTTCTGCCCTTACATCAGAGGAGCGACGAGATACGTGGAGGTCAAGGATTCTCGGAGAAAAGTCCCTAAACCCAGGAATCATCAATTTCTAGATCGTTTTACGGTACTTAAGAAAGCTGAAGATCCGGTTTCAGGTCTCAGTGCGGATCTGGTGGATCCCTCGACTAAATAAGGGTATGGATTCGATCGACATAAATCGATCGAAAAATGAAAACGTTAATCGATCGACGGGAATCAATTGACACCGATTCGATCGATTCACGGGCTTGTCGATCGATTCACGGTTGTCGATTGAATCGGTGTCGATCGTTTCACGTTTTCATTTTTCGATCGATTCATGTCGATGGAATCGACCCCGATTTTGTTAAATTAACTGTCGATCGAATCGGTGTCGATTGATTCACGTTCTTGTTTTTCGATCGATTCATGTTGATCGAATCGACACCGGTTTTTAATAATTTTTCGATCGAATCGGTGTCAATCGATTCATGTCGATCGATTCACGTTTTCATTTTTCGATCGATATAGTCGATCGAATCCATACCCTCCACTAAATGATCCGAGCGAAAGAAAACATGTAAAAACTCGGTAACGACTCACAAATTTAACCAGATGAAACCGTGAAAGCAAACCTATTATCACTCATTAAGATCAAACAGGTGATACCCCGCGGCTCGTCTTCAGGTGACCGCTTGGACAGTCCCCAAATAACCAGCGTACTACTCGAGACCCTCACAAGGGATGAAGACTGACATTGGATATAGAGACAGAAATAGTTTAAAAACAGATCGGCAACCCTCGGGTGATTCCTCATCGTCCCGGGCCCAACTAATTTATTTTGCACAAAACCGATATTTTCGGAGATTATTGCTCGTGTCCTCCCCTCACTCGAGAACGCACCGCCACCCCCAGACGACCCCCTCCCTCCCGCGGGCGGCGCCGGAGTCACGCGGTGTTGCCGTTCCCGCTATCGAAGGCGCAAACCAACACGAAAAATGGGGTGGGAATCCGCGATTCGGCAGCGCGCTACCCGTGAGTGACGCGGCGCGGGGACAATTTTTAATTTCCCTCGGTTATTAGGGGGAAGGTCTTATTGTTGAGGGCCGAGAGATTAACAAAGACCCACTGCCTCGAAATCCTCTCTCTCGCTCTGCCAGATACGTATTGACACATAAATTTTCATTTTACTGGAAAAAAGAGAGCCCGCCGCGCGGAGGGGGGAGCGAGGGGGGAAAAAACTCCGAGAGTGTATGTTTTTTGACAAAAACGCATCGCGTGCGACACAGCTGTTCGTGCTCTTGGCATTTTAAAAGGGTCCGCACGGGGGAGGGTCTCGTGCCTCCGATACCGGAGCCAGGTTTACTAATTTCTACCCCCCCCCCCCTCGGTAACTCCGCTCCCGTCCCTTTAGGCTCGTTAGGTGTATTTTTAATTTTATTCTTTTCGATTTTTTCATTTTTATTCTTAATACATGCAAAAAGCGGTCGGATCTCAGACTCGGGAGGGGAGTTACGCAGCGAATAGAACCCCACACCGGGACTCACGGGAGGTCAAGCAAACCTTCTGATCAGCTGATGGAAATTAGAGATTACGTCTTGTTACACTGAGAAACAATTCTCTGCGTTTTTACCAAGGTCCGTTGGTACTTTTACCATCTCACTTTTTTTTACCAATTATTGGTAATTTCACAAAGACAGACTGGTAAGCTTACCTAAAAACCGGTATTTTTACTGTTTTTTTCAGGTAAGAATACCACTTTTAGTGGTAATCAATTCCCGGTAACTTTGCCATGTTATCTCGGTAATTCTACCACAGTCGATAAAAAAGATTGGCGTTTTTACCGAGGTCCAGTAAAATTAGCGAGAAAGTTTAATAATTTTACAGAGATTTCCCGGTAAAATTACCAATTCCATAAATGGTAATTTTACTAAGAAAAAATTGGTATCAAATAGAACCCTGAATTCTTGGTAATTTTACCCTTTTCTTGGTAAATACACTGAGATTTTTTTTGCAGTGTATAAGTTCTAAAGTCCGATGCGGTTTAATAGAAGTCGGTTTTGTCGGACAACTTAGGGTATAGTTTATATATCATAAATACTCATCTCAGTAAAGTGTATCTTCCTCATTAATATGAAGTCACATTGATAACACTGTCAGTTAATAAAGTCTCATGCAAATTAATATGTAATTATGGTGACATCAAATTGGATGCATTTATATCAAAAGGGGCTATATACATATTCTAGCATGAGCTCTGAGATCCATTAGAATACATAGAGGACAAGGCTTATGTCGCTTTTCAGGCCGAATAGTCAGGGTTTTACTGTAATTTAAAGCAACACTTGCAGTGTACATTTTGGATACGAATCTTTACTCTTTTTAAACCTTTAAAAAATTAAACACTAAAAGTGGCCCGAAACTGTATGTAACAAGGTGGAGAAATGGTGCTGGGTCCACACCATTTCGCGGGAAACAAAGCCAAGAAATACCAAAAATTAAAATTAGAGTCAAAAATAAATTTTAGAAAATAATAAATTTTTAAACCTTTAGAAAAAAATAAATAGATAAATTTATAATAATAATATAGATAATTTAAATAGAATAGATAAATTTTTAGAAAAAAATAAATTTTTAAACCTTTATAAATAATCTGATAAAAGAAAAAAAGCAGACAGTATGTAACATAAATAATACATCCTCTTTAAGCCGCCGTTAGTGTGGTTTACTCAGTGAGTAATGCGGTGTTCCAAAATGAGAAACGGATATGTTCATCAGTTTTATAAGTTGCGATGGGTGCGATTGTGAGATGTACTCCACTGATGAATGAGATAGCAACTATATAATGTATCGCGTATCCATTACTATAATCAACGCGTGCGGTGAATGGTGAATAGCCACGCTGTGCACGTTCCCTCATTAATTTAGGCTGTTAAAATTTGGATACAATAAAACTGAGGACCCCTCAAAAACAGGGATGTTTCGAAGAGCGCTCTTTCACTTGAACCTGAAGGTCTTTTCGCTGTTCTCCAAAGTTTCCAGAATAAATGGTGAAATTCACTATAAGCCAACGGGGCCGGATTTACCTACTTGCCGTCCATGGGCCGCCTGTATTTTGCCGCCCGCTTCTCATTCGTATTGAAACATCTAAAAACCATCAAGTGAACGTGCCAGCGGGGGAGGGGTGCATAAGACGCGTTTACTCGTGTTGGACACATTTTTTGGGGATACCCTTTCAACACTACTAAGAAAAGTTAAGTTTTGTTAACCTATCTCTGTGTGGACAAGGCCTTCCATTCAGAAGAAATGAACGAAAAAATTATGAATGAACAAACATGAATGTGGTTCAATGATTTTAACTTTCGCCGCCGCGCGCAGACCGCACCGTGTTTGGCGCAATGCGTGAAGTATTCACGCAGTCTTGTAGGCGCCATGCGTTTCACGCTGACTGCAATGACTGCACTGTGTTTGATGCAATGCGTGAAGTATTCGTGCAGTCTTGTAGGCGCTGATATGAGTTACATGCCGATCGCCGCGCCGATGGCTTCTCCTTTTCATCTCAAGTCCTCGTGATCATTGCTCTCGCGCCGCACTATGGTCCACAGACTGGATTTAACGGAACTTTATTCGAAAATGCACTGCACCGCCATAAAAGGTGTTGGATCTTATGATTTTTGGGTCGCTGATTTCATTTTACATCTTAGTTAAACAAAATATTAACATCCTGACCGAGAAACTTAACTTCAAATGTAATTTCTGGCGCTTTTAAGATTGAAGATTTTTTCCACCCTATTTTGACATGTATAAAAATAATAACAAAAATGTCTGTCGGTCGAGATTAGGTTATTCTTATGTATTTTTAGGCGGTAAATCCGAATATGACCTCCGTTTTTGTCCATTACCCTTCAATTTTTCGGAAAAACCGATTTTACCCGGAAAAGCTCGTTCTCCAAGGAAAATTGAATTTTCCGGGATAATGAGGGATGATAGGAAAAATCTAAGGCCATATTCGGGTTTAGCAAGTCAGAATGCATAAGAATCGATGTATCGCACATCGAAATCATTTTTAAAATGTATTTTTAACACACTTAGAGTCCGGAAAAGGTTTTACCCAAAAGGCTCGGGAAAATCGGCATTATCGGAGAACTGGAGGGTGATAAAAAAAAACCTAGGTCATATTCGGATTTAGCAGCTTAATATACATAACAGAATCTCTTTACCGCGGGTCCAGTATAATTTATCAACATGAATTGCAATTATGGCAAAAATACGTCAAATTTGCTCATTTTCCCGGGAAAAAGTCGCTTTTTCGGAAAAGTGAGAGGTTATAAGAAAAAACCAAGGTCATTTTCGGACTCAGTAGATCAAAATATATC
This sequence comes from Bemisia tabaci, assembly GCF_918797505.1. NCBI lineage: Eukaryota > Metazoa > Arthropoda > Insecta > Hemiptera > Aleyrodidae > Bemisia > Bemisia tabaci. Next base: position 16,390 of record NW_027311791.1, read on the forward strand.
GGAATACTTTCATTTTGTACCGATAAAAAATTTAACAGTCGCAAAAACGCCAAAAATGCATGGAATATTCCACATTTTGATGCACGGAGGTGCACTCCGAAAAAAATTCATTTCGACCATTAGGCGACAAAAGGCGACATTTAAATTGGCCTCATTTTAAACTTAAGGATATGTAGAACAAGATTTTTCAATCCGCAAAGCATTAACTAGAATTAAAAAAAAGTTGGAGCTTCCTAAAAATTACGAATTTCACTGATTTCTATCATTTTTTGGCGTATGTTTGCAGCGTTAAAAAGCATACAAATTTCAGTTCAAAATTAATGAAACTGGGTGAAAAGGAAGTCACTTGCCACCAGGTGGAACCATGTTGCCCAAAAATTTACATAGATGATGCGTAACTCGGTAAAATAAACACCTTGTAACGCACCACCGAATGCGGCCCACAATCAGCTAATGAAGACCTGTCGCGCGCTCTGTTGTTAGGGTCCGTCACAATCTTATAAATCATTATTAGTCGATGAAAACTTAGGTGACGATCCATGGGAGTATGTATGATAAAACTGTAGTGCCAAACTTTAATTTTTCCCACCTTCAAAATTTGACTAAAGTTCCGTTAAATAGGGTCTGTGGACCATAGTGCGCCGCGCCGTTCCAGGCCAAATTGCGTGTTTGGTTTCTCTCTTAACTCGACTAATTAAAGGTGCTGTCTCTTGTATCGCTGAATGACGACAAAAGTAGAAATTACTATACTCTCAGAAAATTAGAGATTTTGTCACCTATTCTCGTTTGTAATTTTGTTTTTCTACATCCGATATTTTTTTATACCTACATTTAAAAAAATTGCACAATTTGCAGCCCTCTAGATTCCCCTTAATCCAGCCTTGCAAGCTAACATGATTTATAGTCCGAGAGCCTGCCGACATTTTGGGACAAACTCGGGACACAAGTCTTGACTTCTTGAATCTGAACTGACACGGAAAATGGTTGTCTGCCACGTGTTGGCACACCCCACAACGTGGCCAATGATAATTTCCAGTGTCAATTGGAGTAAAGCTATTGATTTAAGTGGTCAAAACTTGTGTTAAGAGTTTGTCGCAAAATGCCATCGGGCTCTTGGACTATTAGAGGAAATTATTTAGATGAAATGATGATGGAAATGACGATGATTCGGAGGGATAATTAGAGGGATCGTTTTTAACTCTTATATGGACTTCATTTTGAAATTAGGAACTAATTTCTGACTCATTTGTAAAATCACTTATCTGCGTTTAGAAATGTATGGCAAATACGTTGTTTCTAAAGTGAGCTAAAAATTGTAGCTCCAAATTGCAAAATGTGGTCCATGGAATTCAGTATTTTCATACATGTGTGTGGTTCAGTACCTTTATACTTTGTCTATGCGCTGAGAGCCAAAACTGACTTCTTTGACATTCGAACTTGCTGATGATCGCTCTTCATGATCGCTGAAATGAAGAAATTGCAATTTTTTGCCATATCATCACCTGTATATCGGTAACAATTTGAAAAATCAACTCCGAAGAGAGAAAGTGCAGTATATTTCTTACCTGACTATCTCTTTACCAGCGAAAAGTCCTGATTGAAGCCCTGAAGTCTCGATGATTCACCATGAACTATAATTTTAATAATTGATCACTTCATTAATTGAGTAAATTACTGAAATTTACCGGGGCAGTGTAGACCAGGATTGTTTCGATCAACTCAGTCCGATAGAAAAAAATAATGAAACCCGTTTTTCTTACTTCCAGATAGAATCGTTGTCGATCGGTTTATGATTATCTGTTTTGATCGAGTAGATAACATATTCTTTCCATTTTCATTTTCTTCTTTTTATTTCCCTCTCTTTTTTCTTCTTTTTCACCTTCCTCTTTTCTTCCTCTTCTCAGCCTATCCTTGTCTACAACGAATTCGCCAACAGAGACTGTCTGTTCATCATAGGAAGAATGATACCACTATTCGACCACGTGGGACCATTTATTGCCTACACTAGAAATTGAAGGCAAACTGACATGACTTTAAAGTAACCTCTTCTTTACTGATGAAAAGGTTTTATTTGTGTGCGTCACGACTAAGCGTGCCATTAATGACGATACCACTATTCGAACACGAGGGAGCTTGCGTTGCCTATACAAAAATTGAAGGCGAACCCCTTCAAATAAAACCAACCAGACTCTGGATCATTATTGAGGGTTTATTTCCCACACTACATCCATGAGATACAGCACAATTTACAAAACAATAAATTTTATAAGTATTAATGACTGACGAAACTAACTTCCTTTTCTTCTCTGATAATTTGCTTTTTATCCGAACAAATGGTTCTACCTAACCTCTTGAAAGATTTTTCCCATTCTGATATGAATATTTTAAACTCTTTTTAATGACAGAGCTGACATAGAAATTAAGCTCTACTTAATGACGGAAGTGACGAACAATCATCTATAATCAAATGCTGCGTGTGCCTAGTCAAAAGAGCCAACAGTGAATTAGCATTTGCACCCCGCAGCCTTTCCTCAAGCTACTGAAATTTTTAACGAGAATCATTGGAGAAATATGCAAAAATTGCGATCTGACATGTGACGTTGTATGTTGCGTCCATCGTGAAACTATTTTTTTGGTTGAAAAATTGATGGCAAGTCATGACATTAATAAACACGAATTAACAAGACAAAGGATAACAAGAAAGACTGATTAAATCAAAATTTCTCACATCTCGAGACACTTAGAACCAAATAAATGCTTTGATCTCATTGCATTTAACACTATCATTAAAATAACTAACTAACTCACTTTTGATGAGTTCATATTCGTAACTTTCATCCATAGATGATCAAAATATCCGGGGGCAGTATATTGACAACCTGAGTATATTCACGATGCATGAGTGAAATGCTCACGGATGTTCTCCAGAAATGCGTTTTGAAAAATAATAATTCATGGCTGGCACTGATGATTGGCACACGTAAGTTGATCGGTTAATTTATTTACACGGATGACAATATTTTATTTCACAAAGCTATTTACAAAATCGAACCATTTTTTATTCCAGGTGTTTTGTGCCTCAAATTTAACTATAGCCTCTCCTTCTTCTAAGTTGATGTTTGCAGGAATCTTCGCCTCATATTTCTGTATCATCGCAGGTGAAAGAAATTAATAGGCGCCGTTTATTATTGTCTGCAAAATGTCGATAAAAACTCCCCAATGATGTATCCTTACAATACAGAACCACCGTCTTCAAGTTGTCTGCTGAGGTGTTGTCTTAGTATAAATATTTCTTTAAAGGTGTGATTCACGTTCTGAAGGTGGTATTCACTCGAATTCGCAGGCGCCCTCATTCTGGTAACACCACTCGGTCTCGATGGACTCTGTTCCGAAGCCTCTCTGGGCGAGCCTTTCTCTGTGATGCAGAAAGCGGCTCTTGGCCACTCTCCAGCTTTCCTGGGGGTTAGACCAAGTGCGTTCGGCCATAGCGGCCGCACGGGGCCACAACCTCACGTCGATGTCTTTCTCGTCCGTTTGCTCTGACCACAGCAAGATCTCCTGGCCCAACGTCAGGTTCTTCGCGGTTGCTGGGTCCACGCCTTGCTCTTTCAAGATCGTCAAGGGGTTGTTCTCGTAGATCTTCTGCCAACTCACGTAAGGGGAGCATTCGCCCTCTTTGGCGCTCTTGGATCCAACCCTAAAATGATAAGAAATTCAGATTATGAATGTTACGGGATATAGGAGAATATCAACGGTGAAATTCCCAAACCACTATCTCGGTTTACGACGTCACAGACCGCTTGTCATTCTTTTTTTTTTTTTTTTTTTAATGGCGAACTACTCAAAGTCAACTATTAACAATTTTTGCGATTTTTCATCTCTGTAGGGAGCAATTCTTGAAAAAACTTCAAGGGATAATGCCGATTTGTTCTTCCAACAAAAAATGATAACGGAGCTCAGATTTTTAAAAACCGCATGCGAGATACGTGGTTTTGGAGTTTCACAGTCATTATGTTCAATGTATACCACAGTAGGCGACGCGACGCCTTTATTCACAAACTTTCCGCAGTGATCCCAGTTTCTTACGATTCATAAATAGTAACTCGCTTCCACTCTGCGATGTAATTTGAAAGGACTTCAAGAAAAAGAAAAAAGAAGAGAAAGAAAGAAAATAAAGGTGTGAACGATGGTGATTACTGGCGAGAAAAGAGGCTTTAGTCCAAAATTCTCAATGAGAATTTTTGTTAATTTATTTATACTTTACCACATTAATACTTTTTTAAGCTCGTTGAGTTTTAGGGCTGCGAAAGCCCAAAAATGGGCTTACTTTGGTTACCCGTCTTTTATATAACATAGTGTGCACGTCGAAGATACATTATTTCTATCTTATTAGGATGAAACATTTGTTTATAAATACCGTGTTTTAATCGCTTTTTTAATCATCCTCCGACTAGTTTCAGCTCATCACAAAGCAAAGCGGTAATTTCAGTCGAAGAAGATACAAGATGTAGCAAGATGTACATTTTTGACTCATCGGAGCCTGATCGCTCTTTGTGATTTGCGAGGGAATTTTCATGGAATTCGCCTCTAACAAAGTTTATAGCAGCCCTACCGGAGGGAGTAGCTTATCCATCGTTACGTGATTCCTGAGGGGGAATCGGATTTGCGAAACGGACGTTACGCAAGCAATAGCGGGAACGTTAAAAAAAGACAAGAGAACAGCTAGTGTTACGTAAAACCTGAGCGGCCTCTCGGAATAAAATAAATCAAACGACGCATGAAAATTTTGGCAAAAGTCAGTAAGGTGGCCAATAATATTTCAAAGGTCTGCCGAATTTAGTAAATACAGTCATCATGATTTATGTCTCCAAAACACCCTGGAGAACGCAAATGAAAATTCTGACAGTTCAACGCTTTCATATTGGAGGGCAACGGACGACCAAGGAAATATTATCCTTGAAAGTTTTCTCTTATGGCTTTGGCTCGATGCATTTTAGGGACGATCGATTAATTTCATATTCCATCCATTCGGTTGATTAATTTAGAAATATCGAAGTTTTAGTCTCTAGATCAATCATTAAGGAATGTTCGTGTCAAAAATTACTCTCCGAAATCAAAGAAAATAACATCAAAAGCACCGTCCCTAACTTGCAACATACTTTAGTGTATCGATATCAATGGTTTAATATATTACTTTTGCCTTTATTTAAAAGAAGAAAAAAAGGAGGGAAAAATTGAAAGCTGAGTTTTGGCATGTGCATTTTTTAATAATTGATCAAGGGGTTGCTACTTCAATTTTTCCAAAATCACCAAATGGATAAAATTTGGAAAATATCGATCATAACCAGAATACATTACGCCATTGGGTCCATTCAAAAGTTACAGAGCATGATTTTAAAACCGCACTTGTTATGCGAAATTGAATCGCACACGGACCGCAACTTGTGCGGATTACTCTGGTTTGTGAGGATGTAGCTATTCAACGCATCGCTTTTAGTCATTTCTTTTGGAGTGTAAGGTCAGTGAGGCAGTATATCGAGGACAACTGTCTCTTTTTGTCCATTTTTCCAGTTTATTTTGGGTTACAAATCTTTAGTTTCGCTCTGGCGTTCGTTTGTAAATATACATTAAATGTTTACTTCTTTCTTACCCGCAAAACAGGTACAGGGCATCTTGATTGGAGAAGACAACGGGGTACCCGTTTGCAACAATATCACCGATTGATTTATCAGATGCCTTGGTGTTAATATGAATTACGTATTTTGCAGGATCCAGGTACTTCGTTAACCGTGGGTTCAGTGTCAAAGAGCTAGTCCATAGCATCGCATGTCGCACTCTCGGGTTGGCTTTTTCTAACCGCTCCAATGCGCGACGCTGGAAAATGTCCCAAAGTTCGAAGAAATCTTCGGCGCTCAATCCTAACCCGCTAGAAAGAACAGATAAAATTACCAGTATTTAGCAATGCTTTTATAAATTCAATCTCGTAAATGTCACTGAAAATTTTTCATTCATGTAGCATTCTTGTAGAATTCCTTTTTTTTCTTTTCCGTGTGGCTATGTTACGTGGATCTTCTGATGCTGATACTGCTGAGCAATTGTCTAGGGATGAACTAGTTCCCGCTTTTCCGGGAGGTATCTGGCTCTTTCCATTATGAAAGGAGAAAAGGACCATCAGGGGAAGGGGAGTTAGGCCTCCTTGGGAAACATTGTGGAAAATTGACCTCTTTCTCTGTCTCGAGTGCATTTTAAGGCTAATCTTTCGCGAAATATATTCGTCTGAAACTAAAGATTCAGCTCTACCAATTCTCCTCAAAAAACTTTTCACGACTTTGTCCTTTTTTTCATCACTATATGCATTGAAACGAGAAAATGCACCGGTTTCAAGGTTTTTATACATTTTGCAGTTTTCCTGGAAGAAACCAGATTCTACTATTTCGAAGAAAAGTCATTACATCGACTGGGATGAAGACTAGGATCTTCTGGGGGAGCCAGGGACGGATTTACCTACTTGCCGCCCATGGGCCGCCTGTATTTTTCCGCCCCCTTCTCATTTGTTTTGAAACATCAAAAGATCGTATTCGACAGTGGATCGATGTATCGTTTGGTTCAAAACAATAGAACATATTAGGATTTAATTTAGAAAATCTGAAAATGAGAAAATTCCTGACAATTTCACTTTTCATTGCCATTTGGTACTCGAGAGAATAAAAATTCGACCACATAAGACCCGTTACCTCAAATTTCTGAATTGACTTTTGAGGCTGTGGTTACATATTGAATCAATCGATATCAATATAATCTCTTCTGAGTGATCTGTCGAATACGATCTATAAAAACCACCAAGTGAACGTGCCGGTGGGGGAAGGGTGTATGAGACGCGTTTACTCGCGTTGGGCACATTTTTTGTGAAAGCCCTGTCAACATTAACAAGAGTTCAGTTCCGTAAACCCATCCCTGTTTGGACAAGGTCTTCCACTTATAAAAAACGAGCGAAAGAATTATGAAAGAACAAACATAAATGTGGCTAAAAATTTTAACTTCCACCGCCGCGCCGACCGCACTGTATTGGCGCAATGCGTGAAGTATTCATGCAGTCTTGTAGGCGCTGTGCGTTTCACGGCCGACCGCTACTGACCACACTGTTTGACGCAATGCGTGAAGTATTCATGCAGTCTTGTAGGCGCTATGCGTTTTATGCCGACCGCTGCGCCGCTCCGTTCCAGGTCAAATTGCGTGCTTGGTTTCTCTCTTAAGTCGACTAATTAAAGGTGTTGTCTCTTGTATCACCGAAAGACTACAAAATTAGAAATCACTGTACTTTTACTGTCAGGAAATGAGAGATTTTGTCGCCTTTTCTTGTTTGTAATTTATTTTCTGAATCAGATTTTTTTCTCTCTTTTTTGATACCTACATTCAAAACAATTGCAAAATTTGCCGCCTCCTACATTTTGCCGCCATGAGCCGCGGCCCATGTGGCCATCCCAATAATCCGGCCCTGAGGGGAGCCTTGTTCATCCTAACCCCTTAAGAGTAGAGGGCAATTCTTGAAAGTTAGCAACAATATTTTTCATCAATTTCACTCCATTGGAAATATCGATTGTTGAGGTAAGCCGCCTCACCAAGAATCGATATTTTACGTACATTTAAACAGAGAGAAAACAATGTTGCCAACTTTCAAGAATCGCCACTCCTTAGAGCTACGCCAATGTATAGGTACCTCTTTTTCATCCAGTTGACGATGGAGTTCGTGGAGTTCCAGCAGTTGATGTTGATCTCGCTGCCGCCCATGTGGAAGATATCGGACTCGAAGAGCTGTCCCATCTCGGTGTAGATGTCGAGGAGCATGTCGTAGACGCGCTCCGAGGTGGGGTTGAGTTGCCCGCAGGGAGGTTCCGTGCAGTACTGCTGCCAAGGGCGGGCGTTGAAGCAAGCCAAGAGGTCCTGCTCTGGTTTTCCGTCGTTGAGGTGCGACCACCCTTCGCCCACATGCCCTGGCGCGTCCAGCTCCGGGATCACCCTGATTCCTCGCACCTTCGCGTACTCTATGATACTCTGGATGTCGTCGTGGCTGTACACCTGTCATACAAAACCAGAGAATTTATGGTAAGCATTTTCTACTGAGGCTTTAAATCGGTCATAAATTGTGACGAAGTCAGGCATAGAGAAGAAAAAGGAGGTGTTTGCATCTTGAGGATTGTTTACTCCGCAACGTAGGTCGGTACAACCTGGCCGGCAAAATCCGGAATTTGAAGTATGAAAAACGGACCATAACGTTCGATTTTTTGCTTTAATCAACTCATGATATAATTTCAAATACTTTACATAGAATGACTTTTTTCCATAAACCAAACCATTTCTAAGAAAATCGATGATAAAACTCGTCCGCACACCGACCTACGTTATCAAAAGAATGCAAGATGTCCGCAATGTAAACGCCTCCTTTTTTTCCTCAATGGAAGTCAGGCAAAAGAACCGTTGAGATGGTAATCCAACATTCCTTTTTTTCTCAATGAAAGTCAGGCAAAAGAACCATTGAGATGGTAATCCAACATTCGTTTTTGCGATATTTTACATAAAAAAACACCTGAAATTTTGGGTATATTTCACGCGTTTGGTACTTTTCCAAGGGAGATAATTACACTAGTCCCACGCCAAAAATTACGATGCGGGTTTCGCAGATTCCTGTGTAATTTTTAAAAATAACCTTAGATTTTTCACCTAACATGATTTTTTTCTGTAATATATGTTCATAAAGCTGGCGTTTCGACGGCCGGGACATTTAACGCTTATTTTCCGCAAACAATGTATTTCATTAATCACACGAGGGTTGAATCAACTAATTATCGTGATTTTTCTTTTAAAGTGTGAGGAGAGTTAGCTTTATGGATTGAACCAGCGCAAAGATAGTTGTACTGGATAAGCGTGCTTTATTCAGGGAGCTTTGCGGGATCGGCTTTACGTCGCGTCGTGAACGTGTTAACATCCGAATTTCATGCGTCAACTAATTTGAATGCAGGATGAACTGGTTCCATCTCCACCGGATCAGTGATTCAAACGAAGAACCGAACATTCTCGCTCCCCACACCACTCAGCTCTGAATTGTGTGATCAACATCGCTTGAGAGAAGATGATGTATTTTTAGCAAAGAACGTGCGTAAATACACATTCATGAGTTCTCCGGATCCTCAAACAATCCAACTTATTCGTGTTTAACCCAGTTTTACCTATTTTGTAGAGGTATAAAATTTGGAGATGCGAAATAAATCAAAATCTCGTTTCCATTACTTCACCGCGTCCGAACATGATCACAGCTTAGAGTTTGATATTTTTCGGAAAATTCCTCCAAACTCTGGATATATGTATGTGAGGTCATTTTTAGGTATTTATTTTTAAGAGCTATTTATAGGGATCCCTCTTCCATTAATTTTTGGGAAGATGTCACCACTGACCGCAGCGCAGGTCACCAACCTCGATTAACTAATCATGACGTGCTTGATGTGTCGGTTACTTTTTTTCAAGCCAGTTCATCGGAATGGTTGACTTAAAATTACTCATTATTTTAATGAAAAATGAAGGATATAAGATTTATTTTTAAAAAAAAGTAAAAAATAAATTTTTATTTAAATGCCGATGACCAATGCTCCCATGTCTCGGAGCTTTCGAGATTTTCCCAAAATTTCCCCAGAACTTTTGAAATTCCCGAAAGTTTTCGGAACTTTTGAAAAAAAATCTAAAAATAATCCCGGAACTTTTGAAAAAACGAATGCTCCTGTGTACCGGAACTTTTGAGATTTTCCTGGAATTTTCCCGGAACTTTTGAAGTTCCCGAATGATTCCGGAACTTTTGCATTTTTCGGAACTTTTGAAAAAATCTAAAAATAATCCCGGAACTTTTGAAAAAACGAATGCTCCTATGTGCCGGAACTTTTGAGATTTTCCTGAAATTTTCCGGAACTTTTGAAGAAATTCTAAAAATAATCCCGGAACTTTTGACGGTCATGGAATGGGAGCACTACCGATGACTCACCTTTTCCGGGGAGTATGAACCGTACTTGGTAAGTTGAGGGAAAGCGACGGATTGCATAGGGAAGCTCTGGGCATCGTTGATATGCCAGTGGAAAGTGTTGAGTTTGGAGGCGGCCATAGCGTCCAGGACGCGGCGGATCTTGTCGACGGAGAAGAAATTCCTGGCTGTGTCCAGGAGGAGCCCACGATGAGGGAACTCAGGCCGGTCCTGCACTGTCACCACTGAAGGGATAATCAGCTCTTTCACGTGATCGTCGAAGATGATCAGCTGCGAGAGGGTCTCTGTGCCATGGCGCACACCTAGGTAGGTCTCTGCTTTGATCGTCGCAGCCACCTGTAGAAATGTGGTTGTATTATCGTTAAGATGTGATATTAATAAGTTGCAAAATAAGTGAGAGATAGTAAATATTAAAGTAGAAAATTGAGGCTATTTTTGTTGGCTTGTCAGGCGAGTCACCGTAAGCAGCGTGGTCAGCAAGGCAGAACTTCAATTTCTAGACAAGTGAAACGTGCACCTCGGTTTGCAAAGGAGCAAATTGGTTCTTAAATTTTAGTTTTTAAAAAAAAATAAAACAATTTAACATTATTTGTTAAACTGCATACTTATTTCTCTTAATTTCATCGGAATGATCCAATGTTTTGAGCAGCGCACTTGATCTGCCCACTTCGCCTTCATCAATCAAAGTATGCAATGTGAGCTGTTCGGGAGCATTATATAGTTGCTTGCAGCAGTATGGCCACGATCAATCGTGTTAAGCTTAAGCATAGCATGAGCGAAATGATTTGTAGTGAAAGTCACTGCACCGAAATGCAACGTCTTAAAATATCCCTAATTGCTTTACCTAATTAAAAAAGAATAAAAATAAAAATAAAAAAAAATGGATCCAATTAGTGCGGTTTTACTATTTTGATTTCCAATACTCTGTAGAACATTGATACAAAGTTTCAAGCCATAATTTGCAACTTAATGATGTTGTAAGTGTTGATGGAACAGCTTCCATATGACTGGCAACAGCGTTTTGATGTTTAAATTTTAACATAGCTGCTTTCACAAAATACCCACTTTTCATCCTCGCATCTTGAACTGCCGCTAAAGAGTCATTTTTTTTCATTTTTATGTGTTCCTTGCGCTGAACTATAGAGAATCAATCCTTCAACGGCATGGTATGGTTATCTACTAAACGAAATTTTCCTCCACACATATTAGTGCTCATAAGTTAATTCGCGAAAACGTAGTAGACAAACACAAAGACTCGTCGAGAGGTTGATAGCTCCAAATTACATTTGGACTGCATTTTGCAATTTGGAACTATATAGATTCTGGCTCATCTGAAAAAACACTTATGTGCATAGGGAAACCAATGGCACATACGTTGTTTTTAAACCGGGCCAGAATTTATAGTTCCAAATTGCAAAATGCAGTCCATTTCGTACCGAGTATCCCCGCTCCGAGACTGTCAATTCGTAGCTCTCGTCGGCTTCGTTGGTGAAGGAGGTGACGGATGGGTTCTGGATGGAGATCGAGACGTGGAGGTTGCGACCTCCTTCAGCGATCCGCGACCTCCCCACCAAATTCGCGTGGACATTCTTGATGAACACCTTCCCCAGCTCTTGTACCAGGTGGTGAACCTCGGCTGGCAAATCTGCAAAAGATTAAAGTCAGGTACTGAATTAAAATAATAAAACAACTTTATCACCGTTGAAGCTTGAATAATCGATAAGTCATAAATCTCTCCTTATAGCTAGAGTAAAGAATGGATTATTTAAGTGGTTGTTGTGAACATCCTGATAATCTATCCTTTTACGTAGGTTTAATTATTGACCACACTGGAAAAAAACACATTGGGTCTAGAGTCCAGACTCTTGAAAACATTGACAAGAAAAAATACTCTTGATTCAATCGGATTTTTGTTTGAATCGAAACGAAATATGCTTAAATTAAGAGGCTTGGTTCTTGATTTAAGCTAGATTCTGATTGAATCAAGAGTACTTTTTCTTGTCGATGTTTTTAAGAATCTGGACTCCAGATCCAATGTGTTTTTTTTCCTGTGCAGTGGGCGCAAAGCACACGCCACTGAGCATTATGAGGGAGGCTAATTAACTCAAGTTTTAAAGGAATAGAATAGGTATTACTTACAAGCACATTTTTATGTGTGGGGTGCAATAAGCATTCAGAGGCGGATTGGCCTATGGCATTAGGGTGCGATCACCCCATTTGATAAAATTTGGGGCTTCATTTGGTTTTTTAAAAAAAAAAAAAAAAACTCGCAGAGCCTCTTAGGGCCTCTTTTGAACCTTTTCTTCATTTATTAAGAATGGCTTCAATTCTTGGTCCCTGCATCCTGGAAAGTTTTGAACTAGTCCACCCTTGGACCTACACTGGGCAAAAAAGTCGCTTGGATCTAGAGTCCAGACTCTTAAAAACATCGATAAGAAAAAATACTCTTGATTCAATCGGATTTTTGCTTAAATCGAAAGGAAATCTCCTTAAATGAAAAGGCTTGGTTCTCGATTTAACCAAAAATCCGATTGAATCAAGAGTAATTTTTCTTGTCAATGTTTTTAAGAGTCTGGACTCTAGATCCAAGCTACTTTTTTCTAGTGTATATTCTATCATTAATTGGCTTTTCGGTATGGGACAATTTTGAGTAAAAAATAATAGAATCGTCCCTTTTCATTGTGGAAAAAAATGAAAAATGGGTTTCCATCTAATCTTTCTCTTGTGCGATGAAACTGCTAAAAAGGTACCTCGCACTCGTCTCTTCTCTCCTTAATTGGATCAAGATCTCACATAGTGTTAAAATATTGTGGAAAATAAGGGATCTACGCACCCATCTCCGATAAGCTCTGGAAGTAAATATTATTGTGGTCGATGTGAGTTAATTCTGAGCTGATCTGAACGTATCCTGTGGGTTTGGGCCAGAGAATGCTGTAGTGTCCGCAGGCCAGCTTGCAGGCGTTAATGCTAAATTGGTTTTCAGAGAGATTTGGGCCAACCATATTAAGGGAAGCGTTCGTTTGGTCCAACCGCGTTTTCGCACATTTTCCCGCTTGACAGTGCCACGTCCATTGATGACTTTTGGGGGAAAAACAACGTAACAATTATTTCAGGAATTAGAAGTTTACATAATCATAAAATGCACCATCTGCAATAATATTGGACCACCCTCCACTGAGAAAAGAAAGTTCTGTTTTAAAGACTTCATTTTGTAATAGGGAATTACAATTTTTAGTCAATTTAAGAAGCAACATATGTGCTATTAGTTCTTCTGTGCAGTTAGGTGATTTTATGGATGAGCCAGATACAGTGTTCGAAACGCACCTTGGAGTTTCAGGAGCCATGTGGCGCATCAAGCTCGATTTTTAGGGACCATTGAAGATTTTTTAGGGGCCAAATTGACTTGTTGCCTATGTTTCACGACGCATATAGTGACAAATTAAACGCATCATGTTTTAGTTACAGAACCAGTAGCTGTTACTTGGGGAAAATTTCGAAAAATCACTAAACAGAAAAACTATGATTTTTTTTTTTGGGGGGGGGGGAGCAATTTTTAGGGGCCACGACGGCGCAGAGCCTTCATTTTTTAGGCGCCGTAACCGATTTCTTAGACGCATTTGGCGCGTTGGCGCCTGTGAGTTTCGAACACTGAGCCAGAATCAATATTCCATATCAAAAATCCTTATATCATCCTTATTGCATAACGTAGTCCATATGAACTGTCTCATGAAATGTCTTATGGAATGTCGTATGTTCAGGTGTTTTATATTATGAGTCTTGTTCGAATCATGAAATTGTATACCCTCGGTTCATGCAACCGAACTATCAAACCTAACCGACCTGTATGGCACGGGAGGTTGCCATCATTTTGGTATCCCACTTCCAAATCATGGAGGTTCATCATTAACGTAACAAGTCACTGCTGTGAATGAAAGTCGACCATTTGTCAACAATAAACCACACGTTTCGTAAATTGCCGCTCCAGCAAGTTAAAGCTTATTTTGATAAACTATTTTTGTCACAAGCACCTGACGATCGGAGGACTGAATGGAGTCCCTGAAACCGTGTTTAATTGATGCGATACGCTTCACGTACAATCAGATCCAGGACCTAGGGGCATGTTTGAAGGGGCACGTGCCAGGAAGGTGAGCTGCAAGACAGGTCCCCTTAAGAAGACTTCATAATATGTCCCTGTTGTCCCTCCCATCCTGAAACTCATTGCTTTGGAGTCCCCTAACCCTGAATGTATTGTTTGTCAAGGTGCGTTTCCAAAATTGTGATTGTACCACTTTTTGTTGCCTCTCCCCGAGGGAAGTAAAACGTAGGTATGCTGTATGGCATGCTCTTGCCGACCCCATTGGGAGAAATGCAGATTTTTAATTCCCGACGCTATAACTGTGGCGCGAGACTTGAATTTCAACAAAACAGTCTCGGCCGAGAACAAATATGACCATCTACTATTGATGAAAATGAACAGATCATGATCAATCATAAAATCACGATCGACTGGGGGTTGGGCCGCGGAGCGGCCAAGGGGCATAGCAGCATAACTCCCGAATGTGGTTATAATTCGATGTTCCAAATGGTCATCATGTCCATTACTTGTCGGATGTTGGGTGAATACGATGAAATCATTTTTCTGGGCGTCGATAAGTGCATGGAATCCCGATTAAAAGGTCCGCATCGAAAAAATTGGCAAGCTTTTAGGTGAAAAATTTACGGCATGTCATGCATTCGAGTTCTGACACCGAGAGAAAAAAGAACACAAAATGAGAGAGCTGCAGCCAAGTTTCTACAATACAAACCAGCGAATCATTCCTGCGTCAATAGCTCACTTCGTAAACACAGCATAGCATTGCCAGTATCTGATACTGCGTCGCGTTTGGAATTTGGCGGATAATGACTCGCATACTGTTCCGCTCTCTGGAGGTAAAAAAAAGTGCGGGGACAGGACAGAACACAGCCGGCTGACTGCTTTTGAAATTATAACGTTGATGTTGGAATACAGCTAAGCAATAATCTCAGATTTTTACGGAACATGGGGCTGGGCTTATGCTAGTGATTTTTTTTTTCTAACTATTTTTTCTATTATTTTTTTTTGCAAACTTCTCAATACAACTTGATTTTGATAGTTCTCTCTAATGAATGAAATCCCAAGTCCCACTCCTCAGCGATCTGATTAGTTACAAGTATAGCTTCCTTATGTGACTTAACTTTGTACATTTTCCAATCAATCGGTATATAACATGTCACGGTAAATATAATCAGGGCGAGCTGTAATCATCCTTCGGTTCGACGAATTTAAAATGCGGGATCTTAAATTAAATCTCATTATTTTTTTTTTTTTTTAAAGTTACTTAATGCAAGATCCTACGCCAACAACTCTCGATGAGCAGATACCTTCATGCATCCGCTATATCCACGCTGAAACTGCAGAAATGCGTATCATGGTTGCAATGTTTCAAAATCTCCGCTCCAATTTTTTTTTTTTTTTAACAAGAAGAACTATTATCAAGGCTTGAAATTTTCATAGAAAAAATAAAAAAAGCTCTGAAGAGTGACTTTAAGTAGTTTTTCACGTAAAAAATGGAGTGTGAGAGGAAGTCTACAATGCCTCAAGCCGCGAGAAACACATTTTTGCAGTTTCACAATCGATATGCACTTTCTGATTAAAGAAATAACAACTCGTTGAGTAAGATTATGCTCTATTATTACAAGTGAATGTTATCTAGTCAGAATTTGTCTACATAATTACTGCAGTGATGATTTTTCAAACAACTTCACATTTTTTGGCTAACCAGGAGAGATGAACACCTCAACAATTTCAACAAGTGGCTTAGAGAGCTTCAAAGTTGGAAAAAAAGAAAAAGGGCCAGAGACTTCGCCAAGGAAAAGGTTCGAAAAGAAAGGAGCGAAATAATGGATGAGAATGTAAATAAAATCCCTGCATGAGAAAATGCATAGTACCTACTTTATGATAGGGGCGGAAGAAATGATGCTGAAGAATTCTCTTAAAATTGCTTTTGTACAAGTGATTCGCCTTAAAAACTTTATTTTTGCTTCTGCCACAAATCTTGAAAGGGCCGAATTTACCTACTTGCCGCCCTTGGGCCGCCTGTATTTTGCCGCCCCCTTCTCATTCGTTTGAAACATTAATAAAAAACCATCAAGTAAACGTGCCGTAGGGGGAGGGGAGGGGTGCATAAGGCGCGTTTATTCGTGTTGGACACATTTTTTCAGAAAGCCCTGTCAACACTATTAGCAAAAGTTCATGGAATTTTGCGAGAAAGTTAAGTTCCGTAAACCTATCGCTGTGTGGTCAGAGCCTTCCATTTATCAAAAATGGACGAAAAAATTACAAAAGAACAAACATAAATGTGGTTTAATGATTTTAACTTCCACCACCGCGCCGCGCAGACCACACTGTGTTCGGGGCAATGCGTGAAGTATTCCTACAGTGTTGTAGGCGCTGTGCGTTTCACGCCGACCGCTGCTGAACGCAGTGTGTTTGACGCAATGCGTGAAGTATTCACGCAAGCTTGTAGGCGCTATGCGTTTCACGCTGACTGCAATGACCGCACTGTGTTTGATGTAATGCGTGAAGTATTCATGCAGTCTTGTAGGCGCTAACATGTCACATGCCGACCGCCGCGCCGAGGGCTTCTGCTTTTCATCTCAAGCCCTCGCCATCATTTCTTTCTAAGTCGCGCCGTTCCAGGCCAAATTGCGTTTTTGGTCTCTCTCTTAACTCGACAAATTAAAGGTGCTGTCTCTTGTATTACTGAAAGACGACATAGTTAGAAATTACTATACTCTCAAGAAATGAGAGATTTTGTCGCCTTTTCTCGTTTGTAATTTTTTTTCTAAATCCGATTTTTTTATATCTACATTTAAAAACATTGCAAAATTTGCCGCCCCCTAGATTTGCCGCCATGGGCCGCGGCCCATGTGGCCACCCCCTAAATCCGGCCCTGAATCTTGACCATACATACTGGCCCTATGATAAGCGTTCGGATTTTATAATGTCGTAGAAAATTAAAGTGATAAGAAGATACTTACTCTACGGCTGCATTGGCGGAGATGCTATAAAACGCTAACACCAGAGCAAATGTAAAATAGTTTGCCTCAGGATGAAACTCAGACTTAATTTTCATTTTCAGTTAATCTGTAACATTTCACAAGGCTCTAAAGAAAAAGTGAAATATTTAGGACGTACCTAATAAAGGACTGTTTCTACATTTTCGATATTCTGAAATACATCGAAAAAAAAAACAGATTTTCCCCCATAGTTGATTATGTTTATGTTAGTTACAATGATGAACTCATTGTCTTCCATTGGTGTCGTGTAATTAGACATCTTCCTCATGAATCCTTAGTTTAAGTTAAAAGAATATGCTCAACTTTCTTAAAAATATTTGTAACGGTCTTCGGTTCAAATCTAATAAAGAAACAGGAATACATATGTACACATTTGAAAACCAAAATAAAAAGTCCGCCCAAACGTTAAAAGAATCCATCTTGCACAGAACGATGTCCATGGTTGGGATTTATCATGGTTCATATTCATTATTGAAATACCACTATTGCTGCACCGTGAATGCTAATTTTGCCTGCTTCTTCATTTGAAGGCTAATCCATTTATGAGGATGTATTACATTTCTACGTACTCCTCAATTTGGACTTTCTCATGGACTAAAGTGGCGAAGGGGAGGGGGATCTTTTTGTTAGAGATGAAAAAAATATTTCATGCACAAACTGACCGTTCAATAGGTCATAGTAACATTAAATGGACTCGTTAAAAATTTACGCTAAAAAAACAAAGCTAGAGTAAATACGTATGTAGTGAAGCACTTAAATGTAAAATAATTAGGATTTAAAATCGATGGTATAAGTACGAGACCACGTATCTTGGTTTGCAAAGGTCTTGTCAAATTTGAATTTTTTGAGGAGGCCTTAGTCATCGTTTTGCACAAAATTTCGTTTGGTTTTTCTTTGTTCTTTCAATAGTATTCTCTGAATATTTCGCGCAATATGTTAAGCGGTATCTTTTTGAAAAAATAAAATATAAAAGCATACATTTCCAAACTGTCGAACGAGACACGGTTTGGTACTTGCACCTTGAAGTTTCAGCACGCAAAACTCACAAATATCAAAGCCCAATAAGCAGGGAATACCACTCGAGACACTGACGACAATTACTCAACTATCTTGATAAAGATATTTGGGACACACCGAAAATTTCTACGTACGATATCATAGGTTCTTTGAAATTTAATAAATAAAATGTTTAAATTTGCACTACCTGTCCAATCACTGTGCGAAGAAATTTGCAACGCGCACCTGACCCAATCGTAATCAACTATGCATTGAATGTTCTTCAATGGAAACAATCTTGATCAGTAGGCGTCACTTCTCTCGATAGCTAATCACCTTGCCGATAGACGGGAGGAAACGCGCTCCAGGCGCTTGGTTGTAAAAGTAAAAATCAGATTTCTAGTTCAAAATTTCACGCCTGACTTTCTCCGCATCAGAGGATAACTTCGTATAGTAGCCTTTACTAGTTTGAAGCAAGCAAGCAGGAAAAATAACTAGTTAAAAATATTCTATTCGCAGTTTTGGTAAAAAAAATTTACCATCTGAGGCACTACAACGAGGGAAAATTTCTAAAATTGATACAAAGCACTGATGAATGAGAACATCCTCCGCGGTTTATCCAAATTTTGTCGGCATTCTGAGTAACTTTTTAGACATTTTTAAAGTCTGAGATTTTCTAACTGATAAATTGAAATGTTTAGAGACCAGCTATTGCAATTAGAAATTTAGAGGCAATTATTGTTTCAAGAAAAAAAAAGGAACTCCTGAAATTCAATTTTTTTAAAAGAGGCCTCAGGGCTGTCGTTTTTGATCAGACTTTCATGTTTCCGGTATTGTTTTTAGGTTGTTTTCTCTTTCCACATGTGTCACTGCTGCAAAATTGTTTCCCCTTCCGCAGAATTTTAGGGTTTAAAACATCAGTACTTCATGACATTCAATACCACCGTTACCTCGAAAGAATAAAAGTAAAAAAAAAATGTAAGTAAATACCAAAGAAATACAAAAAACTCACTTATACATATTTCATAATCTCCTTTAGTTTTTCTGCTTATGTTAGAGGAAAGCTTAACCAGTAGCTTTCCAGCAATTTTTTTTTTATTGTTTTTTTTTGGGAGCTTTAAATCGTTAATTAACCATCTGTTAAATGTCGGGAAAGTTACGTCCTCACAAAAAATTGCGGTCAACATGAGGAAAAAATTAGAGAATTGTGCGAACAATTAGCAGTTGGCAATACCGAACAATAGGCACATCGTGTATGCAGATCAGTCTCAGATCAGTGGCTGTTGACGTCCTCTGCTCAGCATGAAAAATAACTTAAAAATGCTTCCCCAGCATCAGCTTTCACAGGGAGGAGACAAGCATCTTATGTACATATGTTCAGGGATTATTTAGTTCTATATACGTACCATATAAATATTATCCTGCAAAACGTGCCTAAAACACATCTGCACCCGTACCTACTTGGACTTCTTTCCTCATGAAGTTTTGATGACCGGAAATTTTGATGCGGAATAATTTCATAAATTCGGGGGTTTCTTTAAAAGCTCGTTACGGCACTTAAATTTTGAAGAATAAATCAAAATTTGTCACGAAAAAGTTTGTACCATGCCACAAGCAGCCAGCATCCAGACCCCTCCAAGCGGTCTGAATAATTTTGCTCACTGCATTTCTTGTATGTAATTTTTTTTTTTCTGTAGTGATAGCACAGAACGATGCCTTGGGATATTTGCTGCGTTGCAATGACATCATACTGCCACATTGAAACTTCATTAGATATTGAGAGGATCTTTTAGGATTTTCTACAACAAAAATTACATCATCACCCAGGATGAATTGGCACTTTTTTCTTTCCTTAGCCGTCTATTCTATAAAAATTTAATGTGATTTAGCATGCGAAAGAAATAAATACAGCAAAATTAAGCACTCTGTTTCGGAAATTTGGCATGGACTTCGCAAATCAACAATAATCGACAAACCTACAACTTAAGTGGCAGCTGATGACTGATGTTCTTTTCTTTAACTGGAAAAACCGATCAACCTCCAGCAACACCAGGCTGGGGAGACCCAGGACAAACAACATAAACCATCTTGAATCTTATTGACTCTCTTCCCTTATACTTATCCAGTACAATTTTTTAAAATAATGGCAGAGAAAGCTAACAGTTATTGGAGCCTCGGTGAGTCTACTTTCGGCCTTATTTAAATCAAAAAGGACTACTATGTGATCTAATTGTGAGCTTTGAGATACATAAGAGTACATACATGACAGAACTTATGTCAAGTAAAAAAGCAAGACGTTCTTCAAGAAGTTTCAAGATGAAAAAACGAACGGGCTTATGAGATCTTCCTTTAAAATATTATTAATACAACTGGGAATATATATACATACTACAAATAAGCGCAAACAGTAATAGTCTGTGTGTAAAAATAAAAGAGAAATGTGCGATTTTAGAAACTAGAACGAAGATGTATGTACTGCTTTTCCATCGGAAAGGTCCACATATTTTGTTGATCTTTAAAAATTTCAACATGACGAAAGATTTATAAAACATTTCGCATTTTTATACGGGCGCTTTTTCAGTTAAAGACTGGGAAACCCCAGTATTTGCTTTTAAAGTACATGTTATTAGTAATTGATGAGCTGCGATAAATCTTGAAACTAATTCCGTGCTTAACACAGTGTTGAGCGTCTAATCTTCTCTCGACGATGAAAATGGAAAAACGCGTATGTTGTCTGCATTGTTTCAAAATATCCGTTCTCATTTACGACAAAAGAAAGAATGGAAAACTAAAAGGCAAAGCAACAGATCACATTCTACCTGCAAGTTCTTCGTGTCACCGTCACGTCGCGTCGCGTTGATCAATCCAACGAAGCGATGCATTATGTCGCGTCGTCGTCGCCATGTGGAATAAAAAGCGCCTTCATTTACTGAAGATACACTTTCTCATACCTGAGAATATGTGCTGCATTCAAAGTTTTTAAGGAACTTTTAGCCGCGCAAATGCAGAAGTAGACAATCACTGACTAATATTTAAGTGATATATACTGATGAACAAGAAAATTGATTTTGATTGAATTTTAATTTTTCACATGTTGCCAGTGCCCACTTCAATTGAGCTAATTCCATTTTATCACAGTGACGTGACGTAGATAATTTTACACGATCATCAAAATATTACCCTAAGATAAAAACAGAGGGTTCAAAAAAGGATGCAATGAAACACAAAATACACTCATATCCTCCGCCAGCGTGCAACTATTCGTGTCAAGACATATCTTTTGTAGTACAAACAAACAATTGGAAGCACTCTGCCATTATGGGTCCTCGCAGTAAAGCCCTCAATTGGCGGATGAAGTGGCGCGTGCCTGGACAGCCAAAACGCTTTCATTCCCGTGTCCGAATGCAACACGGGCATCCATGCTGCTGTGTTAAGGAAAAACGCCGTATGAGCCTTCAGGCGTTGCCATATTCCCTCGGACACATCAATAGTCTTCAGGAAAATTTGTGAATATTCTTCTTCCAATTGATCAGATAATTTTGTTTGTATAACTTGATCTAAATTGTCTGGAAATTTCAAGGAAAAATATTTATAACTTTCCTCAAAATTAAACATTTTATCGGAGGAAATTTGGCAACTCTCGAATGTTCATACGGTGTTCTTCCTTAGCATGGCAGCATGGAGCCCAACCAGTTGCATCCAGAGGTTAGAATGAAGTGATGGTGTTCTTCACATTCGACACTAACTAAAGGCGATTTGCTTGCTTCTCCTACGTAACTAAAATACAGATTTCCCTATCGCCCTGGTAAAAATTGGCGATACAGGAGTTCTTACAGCCGACTAAAGAAGGCTATTGAAAATCATATAGCTGGCTGTAGAAAGCGGAGCAAATCATATAGCCGGGCTATACGAAGCTATAAAAAAGTATACAGTCGGGCTATAGTTCCTATCGCCGGGCTTTACACTTTATCGCCTGGCTGTTGCTTTTTCGCCATCTATTATAAAAGGCTATAAAAAATTGTGTAGAAATTCGTGTGCTTTGGGAATCATTAAGTTTGATACGGAACCACCTTAATATTTACAAAACACACGTTATATTTTTCTTTAATACATATTTTTTTTTCATCAATTAAAATGAGATGGTTTATACAGAGTGTGCAAACATTTCAAAATCATGAGTTGAAAAACGCTGACTCTAAATAAATTAAATATTAGAGCCTAACACAAAGCGGAGCGGCGACGCATTGGCGCCTACAGACCTAACAGGGATACTTCACGCATTGCGCGGCGACGCACTGGCGCCTACAAACCTAACAGGGATACTTCACGCATTGCGCAATGCGTGAAGTATCCCTGTTGGGCGCCAATGCGCGTTTCGCGCTCTCTGCCTGCCCGCCGCGCCGCAGCGTGCCACGGCGTCTGAAGCAACTATTTCACACCAGAGGTATTGCACAGTATCATAAGAAATTGAAGGCACTCCAACATATTAAGAATGACAGGCTTCCTTCAAAAGTACGAAGTTTTCCTCGCAAAATAAATCAAGATACTACGGCATAAAAAGAGAGCGGTAGTCCAAAAACTAACTAAGTCCTAGTATCCGTATTTAGTAACGTTTAGCATAAACTTTATCGTCTGGCTGTTGCTTAATCGCCATCGGCTACAAAAGGCTATAAGAAATTGTACAGCCGGCTACAGAAGCTCTTGGAAATCTTACAGCCGGCTTTAGGTCAAAAAAAAATCGAAGAATCTCCAAGGCATAAAAAAAATAACGAGACATGATAAAAAACACATGATGTATTTTTAAAAAAACAAAATTTCACTTCACTAATCAAAGTTCACTAATACTATTTGGAAGAAACGTAAGTCCCCACCCCCCTTTGTTGCTTACAAACATACAAAATTATTTTCGCAAAGGACGGACAACTCTTTAAAAAGTGAAAAAATCATGAGTTAACGTCAACTGATGCTTGAATGATCTGAAGTAACTCTAAAATTAAGGCCAAAGTTATTACGATAGTGCATCGAGAGGGAATAATGATTCGCAATAATTGGAACCTACTTCTTAATTTAATTCAAAATTGATCAAAACATGCATACGCCTGACATACTGTAGAGTGTAGAGTGATTTAGGTTGCAGGGATTTTTTTACAAAATCTTATTAAAAACTAGGAACCATCTATTACTCGATCAACCAGTGAATCTTCAGTATAATAATCATCACTAATCATCACAGATGCACATTAAGTTGAAACTCATTTTACGCATGAAGTGGGTATATTCTGTACTGGTATAGTAAATTTTCCCGATCAAGCATTGTGAAAAGTTTACCATTTTCATTGTATTTACGTATTATGGCAGTTCGTAGCTCCTCTTACGCAATGACGTATCTCAATTTTGCACGTGAGCCCCAGAAAGCATGGATTTATATTTAAACCAGGGCTTACGTGGAAATTGAGATAAGTCCTCACGTCAAAGGAGCGACGAATTTCGTTCCAATCTCTGACGGTCAGTTCTTTTTTTAGTCCATACCGATAAATGTACATAACAACCTTGAGACTGGGATAGAGGATCTACAAGTCTCAGTTTAGCTGGAAGAAAAAACAAGAATCAACATGGTGGACGTCCCAGCTATAAAAAGGGTCAAACTTATTTGAACCACGTTTAGCAGGAAAGAACCAAGCTACATCAGCTATTGCCAATTATAACTGGGCAATTTCATTTTTTACAAGGTAATTTTTGTACGGATTCCTTCGGAAATTTTAATAGATTTGCTTTCAAAAATGTAGAAAATTCACTGAAATTTACACAAAAATTCGCACAACCATTTTCATGAAAAAAAATTAAATTGCCTAATTAAATTTGGCAATAGTTGATGTGGCTTGGTTCTTTTCTGCTTAACGGGTCCATTTGGAGCGTACCCTACACGGAGAAAAATTTATGGCTTTGTAAACCTATTAGTAGTTCATATGGAACACCAATAGAAGTCGTAAATGAACTACATATAATGATTCTCGGCCTGTGAACCATACTTAGGTATAAATAGGTAATAGGTTTATACTAAGGTATAAATACCATCACTGAGGTAAACGTGCTATTATTATGTCGTCTTTACTACTTTTAGTGGTATTCCACATGAACCACTAATCGGTTTATAAGCCATAGCTTTTTCTCAGTGACCTGATAACTATATTTCGCAACATGATCATTTGCGTTTTTTCCTGGATTTGCCTCTCCCATTCGCCCTATCCACACCGAGCCTGGTAAGATTATTGAAATCTATAATAGACAATTTCGGGGGTGACAAAGGCGGCAGCTCAGCAGTTCTCAGGGGCTCTTCGACTTCCATTTTCGGGGGTCGAGGGGGGAGACACGTGTGTGGCCTGATGCGGGGAACAGGGCGCCAGGGAACCGCGCTTGGGGATCCGTCATCCTCGCTGCTGCTGCTGCAGGAAGCTTCATTTTCGTCTCCAGAAGTCGCATTCGTGTCGCTCGCCGAAGTTTCCTTCTTCTTCGGTTCCGGCTTCAGGTGTCTCTTCTTTTTCCGCGTCCGGGACTTCCGGTGCGAGCTCCGGCCGAATCGTAGAGGGGATTTGCGAACTTTGACCTTCGTCTTGGGCTGCTCCGTCACGTGGATCACGCCGGTTACTTTGTAGTATTCTAGGTAGGTTTGAACGATGTTACGGCCGAGCCGATAGTCTGATGTCTTGGTTAAGAAAAAAATTCATGGGTTAGCAGATCTGCCGTGATAGCGAAGAGAGCCGTAAGTGCAAAATTTTCGAAATCGAGTTTTCTTCAAAATTCGACCAAACTCTTTTCGATGAAATTACTGAGACAGCTAAAACAGCAAAATTCATCCTAATTTAATGGAAACGAAACGTATGTAAAAGCCGTAAGTGCGCAAAAAATGACACAATTTTTTTTCGAGACAGCCGTAGATGCATGAGAGCCAATGAGAACAGTTCTTTCCAGTAAAGTGCCGCCCTTTTCTGCCAATTTCTAACCTGAAAATGTGTTTGTTGCGCGTCCAAAACGCAACCACGAAAGCATGCAGAAGATAGCACTTACGGCTGTCTTGCCTAACGATAACCTAGCATGAAAATGAAAAATACCCTTTTTATGTAATGGAAATAAAATCAGTCGATTTTTAATCATCCATACGATTTCTAGGAGTCTTCCGGACGATTAGTGGCAATTTGACAAAGAACGGAGGCTTCTTTCAATAAAATGTTCTTGTCAGAGGCTTCTGAGCCCGTTTTCTCTATACTTCATTTTTGCACTTACGGCTCTCTTCGCTATCACGGCAGAGATGGAAACTCTTGTCCCAAAGTAGCACAGATCGCAATAAGTAGCAATTGCATTGTAAGCATTTTGCAATTCCACTGCGCGTTGTGTATGTTGCCCAGCTTTTTTTTGAAGGGGCCCCGTTTATTGAAACTTATTGCAATAAAATTGAAGTAGGTTGCAATTTTTCATCGCACTGCGTATTGCCTATCTTTCTGACACATTGAGTTCATTTTGTTGATTGTTTAAAATTGACTAAATAATGTAAAAATATTGCAAATTAATGGTAAAAATGACAATTTTATTGAAATCAAATAGCAATTTAATTTCAATATTTTTGTTGCACTGTGCTACTTGGGTCTCTGATACGAAAATGACTTACGCCTGATTCTTGGACCTATTATTTATGCTAAAAGGAACTAGAGACGTGTGAAATATGAGATATGCTCCAATGGCGTCGCGTACTTTGCGATGTGTCGATTAATCTGCCATTTAAATCTATGGACAAGGATCGATAAAAAGGGTGTTTGCGACGAACACCTTAATAATCGATTCTTTACCATAGCTTCAAATGGGGAAATATCAATAATTGATCATTCACGCCTCGCCACTGACTCGTGCAAGCTGCATAGGGAACCAGGGCCGGATTTAGGGGGTGGCCACATGGGCCGCGGCCCATGACGGTAAATTTAGGGGGCGGCAAATGTTGTAATTTTTTCAAATGTAGGTATCAAGAAAAAAAATCTGATTCAGAAAAAAAATTACAAGCGAGAAAAGGCGAAAAAATCTCTCATTTCCTGAGAGTTAAAGTACAGTAATTTCTAATTTGTTCGTCATTCGGTTATACAAGAGACAGAAGTTGAGAGAGAAACCAAACACGCAATTTGGCCCGGAGTGGCGCGGCGTAGAGAGCAATGATGACGAGGACTTGAGATAGATGGAAAGGAGAAGCCCTCGCGGTCAGCATGAAACAATATTAGCGCCTACAAGACTCCACGAATACTTCACGCATTGCGTCAAACGTACTGCGATCAGAAGCGGTTGGCGTGAAACTCATAGTGCTTACAAGACTGCATGAATACTTCACGCATTGCGTCAAAAATAGTGTGGCCAGCAGCGGTCGGCGTGTGAATCGCATAGCGTCTACAAGGCTGTGGGGATACTTCACGCATAGGCCTTGTCCACACAGGGATAGGTTTACGGAACTTAATTTTCGCGCAAAGTTCCGTGAACTTTTGCTAGTGATGACACAAAAACTGGGCCCAACGCTAGTAAACGCGTCTAATGCACCCCTCCTCCTCTGGCACGTTCACTTGATGGTTTGTATCGATGTATCAAAACGAATGAGAAGGGGCGGCAAAATACAGGCGGCCCATGGCCGGCAAGTAGGTAAATCCGGCCCTGTAGGGAACAATGTAAAAGTGGGAGTGATTCCTTTCGGCAAAATGGAAAAGAGGGATTTGACATTAAATCAAAAGGAATTAAGCGCCAAAATATGCTAACTCATGAGCCATGGGCATGTGACAAGAGCGTTGTGACAACAGGATAAAAAATTGACATTGAAGTTGAGCAACAACTATTTTTAACCTGGGAGATGATACTCAAGAATGACTGATAAAAGGATACAAGATTCTTCTGTGAAAGAGATGTGTTCATTGGTGACAGGGTGGTTGTAGCCGTAGTATGAAACCAAAACTGAGTAACAATTGACACTGTCCTTTAGGACGTCGCAGAGATACCTGGAAAATAACAGCAAAATTTATAGTTTTTTTTTAGTTTGCAGATAAGTTTGCACCTCGTGAACACGATTTGCATCTGATAAAAAGAAAGAACACAGAGACGACAAGCGGGATACTCTATAAGGAGGATTAGATCGCAATGGTTTAATTATGGTTA
Organism: Bemisia tabaci; assembly: GCF_918797505.1. Classification (NCBI taxonomy): domain Eukaryota; kingdom Metazoa; phylum Arthropoda; class Insecta; order Hemiptera; family Aleyrodidae; genus Bemisia; species Bemisia tabaci. The sequence goes on from NW_027311791.1 coordinate 43,685, forward strand.
TGCTTATTGGTAATGAAATCAAACTGACTCAAGTTCCTCACCTCCTTGCTGTGTTTGCTTTGTTGGAGTCCCGATTGAACATAGTATTCTGAGGTGCAAAACAGTCTGTATTTTGTGCCAGAAGTTTTGGAAACACGATGTGCCTTTCAAACCTGCAGAAGATAAATTATTAAATTATTTCATAGCAACGAGTTGAGGTACAAATTATAGCTCTTTGTATCAAATGGGAAGAGGTTGCAGTTTGCGGCAACGCCATGTCAGTTTGTCTTCAATTTTTAGTGTAGGCAACATAAGCTCCTGCGTGGTCGAATAGTGGCATCATCATGAAATGGCACGCTCACTCGAGTCACAGACGAATGAGAGTTTTTATCAAACGGGAAGAGATATTTTCAACGTCATGTCCGTTTGCCTTTAATTTTCAAGTTAAGCAACATAAACGCTTTAGTGTGGTATCTTTCCGATAATGGTCCGACAGTCTCTGTGGACATACAATGATAAAATTGGAGGAAAATAATAAACAGAAGAATAGAGAAAGTAGAATAAGAAAAGAGGAATGAAAAGGAGGAACGAGAGAAAAGAAGAATAATAAAAGAGAAGGAAGAACTTGACGAAGAGGAAAAAGAGTTGAACAAAAGAGGAAGAGGAGGAATATGAGAAGAGAATGAAGATGGAAAAAAATGAGGGAATGAGAGTATACGAGCAAGAAGAAGAATAGGAAGATAAGTAAAGAGGAAGATGAGAAAAGAACTAAGAAGGAGAAAAAAAGGAATAAGAAAAAGAAAAAAGAGAGTGTTTTACATTGCTACCTACCACCCTAAGGTTACTTACTGCTCCTGTGGTAAAGGTCAAAGGACTGCGGAAAAATTCCGAGTCTTTGTCTGAAATCGTTCAAAAGTTACAGGACTTTCTAAAGACTTGAGGTCCTCCTTTGGAATAAATGTTCCGAGTACGCTTGCAATTTCACGATGATACTACTATTCAACCTCTTTCATATTTTTCTTTCATCTTCCTCCTCCTCTTCTTCTTCTTCTTCTTCTTCTTATTCTCCTCCTCCTTTCTCTTTCCATTAACTTTAAACTTTGAACCAAATCTTCTGCTATCGAATACGAAAAATCATGGAGAATTTAAGTTTTATGTTGACCGGCTTCTCGAAAGGAAAATACAATTTTGAAGGAAGTCTACAACGTCGCAAATGGAGGAACGTCGTCTCTCATTTTGCCCCAAAATAAGTATGTATAAAATTGAAGGCATTATGAGTTTCCTCTCTCAACTTATATTCGTCTGTAACGATAAACAATGGGACGCGTTTGCTACGGCGCCTTGATACAACTATACAACCTCCACGGATGTCCGTATTGCGTTCAAAAAATTGAAGGCGTTTTGACTCCCTGCTCATACTACCTGTAGTTGATTCGATGGACAAACGCGTTGGTCGGCGGTGACGGGGACTTGATGCATTTTTTTGAACTTGATGGATGTCCGTATCGCACCGACTGAAGTGCGAAACCACGTATCTCCATTGCGGTGTTTCAAAATTTCAGTAACGAAAATAATGGTCTGAGGCCGATGAAGGTCAATGATGCTGATTCTAATCAATGAATCTCATATTATGGTAAGTAAATCACTAACATCTGTGCGCTTATTTTGTTTGTCCCATTCATGTAAACCTGCTCTTCTAAAATTCGCTTCCGTTGAAAATAGAAACTCCTTCCAATACCCTTCGCCGAGTTTGGTCTTTTAGGATGAATAATAGAGATGATTAATGTGACGCGTCCGAGGAAAATTGCTCTTGACTCCCCTTTCCAGATAAACTTTCCATGGGAAAGGAAATAAAGTGAGGTAAAATTATTACTTTCCGCTATCGATGCCAAATTATTCAAAATATAATGGCAAAATGAACAGATCAAGTTTTAGCAATACGCTCGTGTGTACACTACATGATTTGATTTTTTCTTCCTTCTTTTAGCAACTGATAATAATAAAGACATATTAAGACATAGGCTTATGATTGGCCTATGATCTTATGATATTATTACTTAAATTTCAATGGGGATTCTTACTTTTGAGTTGAGAGACCTTTGAGAGCCAAGACCAAAGAGCCATTGCGGGTTGTATTTGAGTGAATTGAAAATTGTAGGTTCATACATTTGGAGTCTTTTGATTAGCCTCTATCATCTTGTCTTACATTTTTGCAATATCCTTCATTGTCAAGCTTATTTTCAAGTTTGTAGAATATGAAACCTTTGGAAGTTTGAAATTTTATATTTAATTTTCCTTTTCCATCAGGACAAATACCGCTTATCATGGGCCATTTTAATACACAAGCCATCAGGACAGTTGGTTTTTAGCCAACTTGCTTTTATTTTTCTGTACAATTAAGGAAAGTTTCTCATTCGAACGGAAACATCGCTCAAGTCTACCTCCTTCCCTCGGAAAGAGCGGAGGAATGTTTTCTCTAAATTTTTTTTTTTATTTATTTATTTGTCATTTGGCAAAAATGTTTTGAAACCAATACACAAACACGACCCTATTGATTAATAAAATAATAATGTTTTAGTGAAAACTTCGCGACATTGCAGTGCAATTAATTCTGGCTCTTACCCCTTTAGTTTCGATGTATGTTAAAATTGTAAGTGTTTGAAACTTTAAACTGCAAAAATCGCTTCTTATTTATTTATTTTCTGTACGGTTTGATTGAGCTAATTTGGTTGGAAAAAATGTTGGCATTCGGGTTTATCTTTAAAGTTTTCCTTCAAATTTTGATCCAAGCCATTGCTGCATGCAGAATGAAGTCCACTGAAGCGGAAAGTTGGCGTGCGCTCAAAACAGATAAGACCGCAAAACGACTGAACGCCCTTCCTCTGCACTCCTATCAACCTTTCACCATTAATCATGAATTTCACCTGGGTTCCGTTTTTTGTATCGTGGAATGTCTTAGTTTACTTTTCCTATAGGAATAAACATTTTCATGACACAATCAACCCCGTCCCCTTGAACTTAAATGGTCGAAGATCTTAAGGGAAGTAATTAATATTAAAATTAAGCAAGACACGTTTGAATTCAATGAAATTAAATTTAAATAAGTTTGGAGAAGAAACATAACAATCATGAATGTGCATTAAATCCTCCCGCAATAATACGTATCTCGCAAAAATCAATGGATAAACTTTGTTGTAAAAAATATATGACACTAAGAGGGTCTGTTGCAAATTTTTTGAGTTTTCTTTCTTCTCGATGAATTGACTACGAGCTCAAAAAACGAAAACACATTTAATTAACCCCCAGATGCTCAAGCCGTGTCAAATTGACCCGCGGCTTCCTGAAAATCCCGCGTGTTAAAAAATCCTTGTGCACCGCAGATTTAATGGACCGGTTCATAAGAGATCTAGATATAGATCTAAAATGCATCGTAAAAAAAGAATCAAACATTAATCGGAAAAGAGGAAAATTCCCGAATCTGAGTGACGCGTCTTTCAGTAGAATAGGGTGGAGCATTGCGAGTTTACGCCTCGCACCACCGCGCCTTCAATTTTGCAGATGCGACACGGACATCCATCACGCTTGAATAGTTGTATGTCTGCGCCGTCATCAACCGGCATCCTTTCCCTTGCTCTATTACATTTCCATAATATGTTGGTTTCGTTTGTCTTATTTTTAGTGGTGCTTCAAAGGCTACGTAATCAACACAGCCGAAGATCTGTGTTGCGCCTTCAATTTTGCAGGCGCAACACAGACATCCATAACGCACGAATAATTAATTGTATTTGTGCGCTGTCATTATAATGCGTGATGAGGTGTAAATCTCAAATTGCCTCGTAACTTGAGGTTAATGAATGTTTGCAAAATGCAATCTCAATGTTTCAACTCGTAGTTTTTTATATCGATGATTCTTCATCTCGTCTTTAAAAACATTGTACCTATAAGCCGACATAAATACCTGTACACGTCATCGTATGTGTTCCCGTACACAAACACGCCCTTCAAACTTGAATGAGCATGCAGGTCCAATATGAAATCTAATTCCAAATTCTGGAAAGAAAAAAATTGCGAGAGTATAAAAATACATGGCAAAGAAATAAAAATTTACTTCGTAATGGGGATTTATAGAAAAATAGATGAACCATCGATTTCTGATATTAAAGCTCTTATTTCCAAACTAAAAATGTTACACAGAACTCACCTGCGAGTGAAAGATAAGTCTGTCATTTCGATGAAATAGTTCTGCTAGTACTCCTTGTAATTAATTAATTTTCTCAACTTTAACGCACATTTTGTGCTGCTGAGTCCCATTTAATCTTTCTTATTTTTCTAATTATAAAAATAAAGCTCGATGGTGAATGTTTCTTACACTTCTTGTGTGCATATTATCTTGCTATATGCTATTCCTGAATGCCATGAAATTTAGTTTAAAAGAGAGGAGTTGGGGGTGAATACCTTGTCTTGATGCAAGGAATTGATGAAAGAAAGAGTAGCGTGTAGAGTCGGATGAATCCACTCGGAGACTTGATGCCACGCTCGGTTTAGATCAATGCCCATCAGAGTTGACCTGCAAATTAATTTCAAATTACTAGCGTGTTATTAACTTCTCAGAGTTTACGAAAAAAATTAGCGAGATTTTAAAATCAGCGCATCCGTAAATGTAATGCTGGATGAAATCGAATCAATAGTTGTAAACAACGAACCTGTAATTTCCAAGGAAGACACCATCAGGGTTCATCATGGGGATGATTTTGAAAACAACATGCTCTCTCAAAGTCTGCGCAATCGGATGGTTGCTAATCAAGAAATCGATGATTCCTGAAAAAATTGATTACAATCGTACAACAAAAAACTGCAAACAGAACAACGGAGTGAACAGAAACCATGAAAACTGCGCTATAATAATTTTGTACTCGCACATTAAAATTGAGTCAAAAACATGAAAATTTCATTGCTGAGGTCGCAGATTACCGTAAATTTAATACATGTTCCCCCATAAAAGTCTGCAGTTACCCCTTTGAAGTAAACAAGACTCATATTAACTCATGAAGAACATTTTTGAAGGTAATTTGTATTATATGATTAAAATTAGAAAAATTTTCCACAAGTTCGTCTTTTGCGAACTAGAAAAAAATTTAAATAACAAATGACACATAAAATAAGTCACATGCCGTTACTTCTCTTGTAAGAAAGCTTAATTATTACAAAAATAAAACTTTCTTACGAAGAACAATGAAAAACGTGTATTTGTCAAAGTCTCTTCATCCTCCAACCCCCCCCCCCCCCCAACAAAAAAACAAGGAGGAAAAAATTGAAACAGTTTAGTCTCTAGTCAAACAAGAAGGAATCTCATTGTAATGTGCCTTTTATCCTCTAGCCTATTTAATTCTTAAACTTGATTACACTATGCGTGTTCCGATGGCGACTATTTTCGACAAAAAAGAATTAGTTTTAAAGTTTGGAAATCGTGAAGAATCTGTTATTGATTCTCCTGTCCCGAAATGGGCATCGACAGGATAAATAAATTATCAAACCTTGACAAACGTATGATGTAGGCGATTCTCCGGGGTGTATTCTACCCAAGATAATTATGACCCTCAATTTTTCAGCTGCCACCATGTTTTTAGGGTGTGTGATTGTCAGTAGATCCAGCCTTCGATTTTGCTGGAAGAAAAATTTATCAAAGTTAAATGCAAAAAAGATAAATGGAAACGATTTCAAATTCCATTATATTAGAATAAGTAAATTAAATGATCCAACTTGACTAACGGATCTGCGGGCCGATTATTGGAATCTACAGGGCCGGATTTACCTACTTGCCGCCCATGGGCCGCTAGTATTTTGCTGCCCCCTTCTCATTCGTTTTGAAACATCAATGAAAACCATCAAATCAACGTGCCAGCGGGGGAGGGGTGCATAAGACGCGTTCACTGGTGTTGAACACATTTTTTAGGAAAGCCCTGTCAACACTACTAGCAAAAGTTCACGGAACTTTGCGCGAAAGTTAAGTTTCGTAAACCTATCTCTGTAGAGACAAGGCCTTCCATTCATAAGAAGTGAACGAAAAAATTATGAAAGAACAAACATAAATGTGGTTTAATGATTTTAACTTCCGCCGCCGCGCCTCGCAGACCGCACTGTGTTTGACGCAATGCGTGAAGTATTCACGCAGTCTTGTAGGCGCTATGCGTCTTACGCTGATCGCGTTGTGTTTGCCGCAATGCGTGAGGTATTCGCAATGACCGCACTGTGCTTGATGCAATACGTGAAGTATTCGGGCAGTCTTGTAGGCGCTAATATGTGTTACATGCCGATCGCTGCGCCGAGGGCTTTTCCTTTTCATCTCAAGTCCTCGTCATCATTTCTCTCTAGGTAAGTCGCGCCGTTCCAGGCCAAATTGCGTGTTTGGTTTCTCTCTTAACTCGACTAATTAAAGATGCTGTCTCTTGTATCGCTGAATGACGACAAAAGTAGAAATTACTATACTCTCAGAAAATTAGAGATTTTGTCGCCATTTCTCGTTTGTAATTTTTTTTTCTGAATCCGAATTGTTTTTATACTTACATTTAAAACAATTGCAAAATTTGCCGCCCCCTATAGATTTGTCGCCATGGGCCGCGGCCCATGTGGCCACCCCCTTAATCCGGCCCTCGAAATCTATAGACAAAGCTATAGACAAAGGAGACAAAAGAGATATGGAGAGATCCTATTGGTGGAAGCGGGTGCTTTTAATGGACGAAGGAGGTAGGTAATCGACTAACTAACGGCAACCCACTAGAGACCCGACAGTTAGTCCATCATTTTCTCCCTTTGTCTATAGGAATCGCCCATTTCAACCAATAGGATCGTTCCATACTCCCTATATCTTCTTTGTCTAAAGCTTTGTCCATAAATTTCAATAAACAGTCCGCTGGGTTGACTAAAATCGGCAACCATGAACACGCAGGGCCTTATTAAATAAGTTACCAGCGGCTCTGAAGTTGTCTTGCAAGGTCTTACGAGGGGGTAGAGGAATGGAGATGGGGGCTTAAGGCTAGTCTTACGTGAGCCTTCCTTTCTTTTTTTAAAAAAAAATGATTTATTCCTATATAAAAATTAATAGCTATTTCCTGGAGGGACTCCCTCCGTTATTTTTTGAAAATGGAAAGGAGGGAGCCAGACCAGTCTAACATAATTTAAATTGGGAGTTAAGAGGTAGCCTCGTCACGTGAACAATCACACAGATGCAACGACACACGCCGCCGGGCCCAGAGTTTTTGCGAATGCAGTAGTGAACAACAACTTTTGCTATCTCTCGCACTCATTACTTCAATACAGCGTTCTTCGGCTCATCAAAGGACCACATCGATGGTGTAAGTCGGCAATCACATGTCTCAGTTTCCAACGTTGCAAACTTCCTATCATACTTTATTTTTTAAATAGAAAACTACTCAACGGCAATTCTTTAAAACTGCCGTGATTTTTCTTCTCTGTGCGAAGAAAATTCTGCAAAAACTTTAGGGAATGATATTAATTCGTTCTCTTTCAAGATAATAAAATGGGAGCGGAGTTTTTCAATCGCAGCAAACGATATATCGACGGTGAAACTACCAAACCACGTATCTCGGTTTGCGACGTCGCAGACTTCCTGTCATACTTTATTTTTTAAATGAAAAACTACTTAACATCCAGTCTTGAAAATTTCTGTGATTTTTCCTCTTTGTGCGGAGAAAATTCCGTGCAAAATTTCAAGGAATGATATTAATTTGGTCTACTTCAAAAAAATAAAATGTGAGCGTAGATTTTTAAACACCGCAAACGAGATACGTGGTTTGGTAGTTTCACCGTCGATATGTGATTGCAGACTTACGCCGTCGCCATGCATGTACACACCCTCATAGATGAAAAAAATTATGCCGAACCCAACTTCGTGTCAATTTTACATTTCGGGACCCCTAATAATGACGTTGCGGTCCCCCCCTCCTCCGCTCTTAATTTAAGTCTTCCCCAAAAAAATAACAACCTTCTTACTGTCGAAAATTATCACCTCCAGGGTATAAATTTTGATTTATGTAAAGTAAGTATGTTAAGTAATATTATGAGCTATTGTGTTAATTTACATGAGAGTAGTGTAGTCAAATCCAAAAAGTCTAGATCACTCGTAAATGCATGGTTTTCTAGTTTCTAAGCCGATTAGTACAACGATTACTAAGAATTCCGAAATTTATTTTAAAAATTAAACTGTAAGACAAATTCTGAGCATGGAACTTACAACGGATGTGCCAAGTAGCTCCCGTGTGAAGTGGGGCACTTTCCTCTTCTCAATTAGCTCCAGGTGCAACTGACATTTGGAATATGAATACGGGTACGTAAGCGCAAACTGGTAGCTGTCGTCCTCTCGGTCGAACCCAAATATCAAGGACAGGATGTAATTGTTCTGGTGGTAGATGGACCGGTGGTAATGTACGAACTTGTTCGGCATTCTCTGCCTTATCCAACAGCAACGATTAATTTTCCAAAATCAATAGGATATGCACTTTCAGTAGTGGGGCGTGAATGATCGATTATCGATATTTCACCATTTAGAACTATGGTAAAGAATCGATTATTAAGGCGTTCGTTGCGAACACCCTGCTCATCGATTCTCCTCCATAGGTTTAAATGTCAGATCCCTCGATATATCGCTAGGCACGCCACTCTACCGACCCAAAAAATAGTTCATACATTGTGGGAAATTAATAAAAATCAAAAACAAACATTACTTTGTTATTTTAAAGTCACGAGCGTTCTCTGAAGCTGACGGATTGTTAAAATAATGATACATTTTGTACACAATGCGTCTTCCCTCTTTTCTTAAAGTTTTGATTTATTAACAGTTTTTTTTTTATTATTTATCACTCTATCATGAGATATTCATTTTCAAGGGTATTTTTTAGTGAGTAGAGTAAAAAGTAATGATGCAAAGAGAAACTATTCGTCAGCAGCGAAAACTGGCAGTACATAAAAACGCACGCGCGATTAGTTGAGACGCCGTAAACAAAACTTGCTGGAAGCAAACAATTGAGAAATGTAATGGGCAACTGCAATTGAAGCGAATGAAGCCGAGTTATTATGGCCAAACTATTGAGAGATTGCTGCTTCAAGCAGCTCCCTTTGCCTATGCATGATGTTGAAGGCGAACTGTTTAAAATGACCGCAAAACACTGTAGTATCTCTCCACCGTTGCTATTCTTAAAACAAAACGGAGAGAGTAAAAAGGACAAGGGTGCTTTTATGAGGTATGATTCTCCTCCAATTTTCCTTGCGGTGCCATGGGATTACGACATCGCAATCCGTGGGGAGTGCTTCTCGTTTTACCTTACCTGCGATTCGTACACATACTTAGGGAATCATATTCGCGTGCGAAAACTTCATTTAAATAAAATGGGAGGGACAGATCCTACGCTGAGGTTGCTATGATATTTGATTGACGAACCTCACAGTCCTCACAGCAACTCAATAATAGCGAAACATTCTAATATAAAAATTGATTTCATACAAACCATTTATTTCTGCTGGTCGATTTTATTAGAGGCGTCATACCAAGCTGGAAACAATTCCTTTTCTTGCTTATGTTGACTATGTTGAAGATGACATGCTGGAAAAAGGAAAAAACATCCCGATTATAGAAGCTAACCATATCATGACAAATGGGTACATGTGTGGAGAAAAAACTACGCGTCTGACGTGAATGAACGGAGGGTTGTCACAATCATAGCTATCGGAAAATGCAGTCACGCAGGTCAAATGTCGTATTCTGTAAGTAAATTATGTCATTGTTCATGCACAGAATAGTATGTGAGTGAGAAAGATTGAAGCAGTAGAATGAAAAGAAAAATATTGTTTTCATCCTTTATTGAGAAAAAAAAATCATCCTTAAGATTTGGAGGAACACCTAAATGTCTTCGTCGCAGAGATTTAAGCGTATGCTGATGTAATGCAGTCAGGGCCGGATTTAGGAGGTGACCACATGGGCTGCGGCCCATGGCGGCCAAATTTAGGGGGCGGCAATTTTTTTAAAAGTAGGTATAAAAAAAAAATCGGATTCAGAAAAAAAAATCACTGACGAGAAAACTCGAGAAAATCTCTCATTTTCTGAGAGTGAAAGTATAGTAATTTCTAATTATGTCGTCTTTCAGTGATAAAAAAGACAGCCCCTTTAATTAGTCAAGTTAAGATAGAAACCAAACACGCAATTTGGCCTGGTACGGCGCAGCGTAGAAAGCAATGATGACAAGGACTTGAGATGAATAAGAGGAACCCTCGGCGCGGCGCGCGGTCGGCATGAAACACATGTTAGCGCCTGCAAGACTGCATGAATACTTCACGCATTGCGTCAAACATTGTGAGGTCAGCAGCAACGGCCGGCGCGGCGTGAAGCGCATAGCGCCTACAAGACTGTAAGAATACTACACGCATTGCGCGGCGCAAAACACTGTGCGATCGGTGCGGCGCGGCGATGGAAGTTAAAATTATTAAACCACATTTATGTTCGTTCTTCCATACATTTTTCGTTCATATCAGAAAATGGAAGGCCTCGTCCACACTGAGAGAGGTTTACGGAATTAATTTTCGCGCAGAGTTCCAAGAACTTTTGCTACACTGAAAAAAAAATTGCTAAAATACGGTGGCAAATCACCAAATTAGTTAAATCACTCCGGTGTTCTTAATCTATTTTGATGAGTTGTCACCTTTTTTCACTATTTCGTGTGTTGATTTTAGCAGTTTTTTTTTCAGTGTAGTGTTCACATGGCTTGCACAAAAATTTGCCCAATACAAGTAAACGCGTCTTATGCACTCCTTCTCCTCCGGCACGTTCACGTGATGGTTTTTATGGATGTTTCAAAACGAAAAAGAAGGGGGCGGCCAAAGACAGGCGGTCCATGGCGGCAAGTAGGTAAATCCGGCCCTGGCTGTATAGTTACAGGATAATAAGTTTGTGGCTTCATGTCACTCTACCAAACCGATCTAATTGCACAAGTTTTGACAGGGGCAAATGAAGTATAGAGGAGATAACGAAATCAGTCGGTCTACGAGTATGTTTCAATCATTTCTCTACAGTCTTTGAAATGTAGCCTAACAAAATGGAATGAAACTGTCGAATACTTCAACTATTTCTCTCTGTCTTCATCGCTTCCACCTTTTTCTCTCTCTCCCACGTAATTGCTACTAAAAAGCAGGAGCAGAATTGTTTCTCATCACATGACAGTGAAAGGTACGCAACGCTAGAGCAATTTCATCGGGTAACATGACTTTGTGCTCCTTTTCGCAAGTTAAGACACGCAGAGCATTGATGCACCTTCATCGATCTGTAAGAATCTCATGCATCAATCTCTATAAACGTTCATTTGAAGTAGACAAATTTCACGATTAAATCTACTGAACTTGAAATCCACTGCTGCCTCGCGCTTTTGGAAATTGGCTTCTTTCAAACAGCATTGTATAAATCATACGAGTCAGGTAGTTGCAAACTCCTGTAAAAAATTACACTTACGAAATCTCAAGTTTTGTGGCGGTAAACGCAATGGTGGGCGCTATCTATTCTGAAATTATTATTATCAAATCACGGAAATTTTCCATGTAGGCTGAATGAAATAATAAACTGTGTGATTTTGCGTGGGAAAAAGGACAAAGTTTTGTACACATTGTGGCAATTCCGCTCCGAGAAGGTATTGTATTCAGAATGAAGAAAAGAAAGGAATGCAACTTGACAGCTCTGATTGAAAACGCGAAAGCTATCTTGCAAGCAAGCTTACACGAACCGCGATCTAAATCAGTGTCTATGTCTCGTTTGGAGCTATTTTCTGAGGTTGTAAAAGGAGACGAAGCCATGCGATCAGTGACTGGAAATGAACGTAAAAGTAATCACGTGTCACGTGTAATACAACGTACGTTGCGAATGTTCTGTGGTTCATCGTGCAAAAAATCGACTGAAAAACTGTTTCGGAAAACGATTCTTCTCCAATCTTTGTCTTATGAGGGTTGCCGTCCGTTTCATTATAAAATAACGTAAGATGCTGTGAAAAAGTTTGAGACAATGTAATTGAGCTTCTCGGTTTCATGTCATATCATACTAAAGAGTAGCGGGTAAATATTATTGATCGAGATATATGAGAAGAGTTTAAATTGAAAGAACTCTATGAGAGATTTTTTCGCAGATATTGTACATCATTTACCTTGAAAGTCACGATACGATAGGCGCTGTTGTGCCAAATTCATAGTTCCACCGAGGTGTAGCGAATTTGGTATCGTCGCGATTTGAAGGGGATTTAATGCTGGTTGAAGAGATGGTGCGCTATTATTGTCTCATTATCGTCGTGTCAGCAATTAAATAAGTACGTAAGTAAGTAACTAAATAAGTACCCACGTAGTCTCTGCATCTCTTCAAAGTCTGGCATTTCCTAGATTTTTATTTGCTTGGGTAAACTGAAACCAGTTCCTGATTGCTCAGGGTATCTGATTTATGTACGATGCTATGTAAAGATTTGGTGGAGTTACGTGCGTGGGTACACTACAAAACCTTGATAGGGACAAAACTAATTTTAGGAGAAGGAAAAAAAAATGAAGAAGGTACACAAATGGATTTAGGAATAATGAGAAAATGAGGAAAAGGAAAGTTAAAAGTATTGTGAGTTGTAGGTAAATTATTTTCCATCATTAAAACGGTACGATAGAAATAAAGAAATCGATGATATCTTTTATGCGAATTAACCAAAGGCATATTAATTTGCCAAGGAAAGGCAATTTTTTCCCGGTAAATTCGGTAAAAAGAAACAAAAACTACGAATTTGAAAAGGTAAACTTATCGTACGGAGTCGATTTCTTTTGTAACACTCTTTCAATCTTTTTTTTCATAATGCGGCAGTGAAAGTGGTGAGATCGAGACTATTCCGACTGCCGTGCTAAGGAAAAACGTCGTTTGAACATTCGATAGTTGCCAAATTTCCTCCAATTAAACGTTTATTTTTGAGGGAAGTTACGAATATTTTCCCTTGAAACTTTCAGGAACTTTTGGCGAGATTGCGATCAAACTTATCTGAAAAATTGGAAGAAAAATATTCATATGTTTACCCAAGAAATTCGAGTTTTATCAAAAGAAATTTGGCAACCTCTTTAGGTTCATACAGCGTTCTTCCTAAGCACGGCAGTCTAGACTCTCAAATTTATTTCATAACGACAGAAGTTGCAGAATCCGTACATCAACCTAAAAATTAAATTGAAAAAAGAGAAAGTCTTGCCTTTGCACGCTATGTTGTTCATCAAAAGTTCATATAACAACATGGTAAACAACATAGCGTGCAAAGGCAAGACTTTCTCTTTTTTCAATTTAATTTAGTCAATTAACACGCAAAATGCGAAGCCTCAAAAACCTAAAAACGTGTGCATAGTTTCTCAAAGTGCATCGGTTCAAGATCCTTCTCGCACGGAGCAAACCACAGCAAAGGCAAAAGCTCTTCGTTGCAGTGGCGTGGCGTGAATTGCGATTTATCGATTGTTATGCCATTTAAATCTGTGGAAAAGGATCGATACACAGGGTGTTCGCAGCGAATACTTTAATAATCGATTCTTTACCACGGATTCAAATGGGGGAATATCGATAATCGATCATTCACGCCACGCCACTGCTTCGTTGGGGACGCGTGTCCTGAGATTGGAGATTGCGTCTCCGCAGTTTCCCATGCCCCGACAACGCCCCGAGACGGATGCTGCGCTGCACTCGGGATCGTGGCCCGCAGGGGGTGGGGGGGGGGGGGGGTGGCGATGCACCGCGAATCCGCCGAAACTCCACCCTCTCCACCCCTAGCCCGCGGTTCCGGGTCCGAGCTTGCGCCGCCATGTTCTCGCGTAAAAGATAGCCCTCCCCCCCCCTCCGCAGTCCCTTCAGCCCCGACCCCTCGCCTCTCTCCTTCCGTCGCCAACCCTAGGCCACCCTCCGCTAAAAGCCGCTCAGCTGATCTGTCTACTCTACGCAGCCGTTGACCTTATGCGTCAGCTGTCTTCAACGCGGCTGCCGGTTCGTGCGCCAGAAAAATCGTGGGGGAATTTCTAGAATTTTATTCTATTTTTAGCTTCGTTTCTTTTGAGTTTGTATGAACCGACAAGTGTGATATGACTTAAATTTGATTTTTTTAAAAATGTTTCATGATCATCAAAGCTGTCATTATATATTGCAGGGAAAAGCGGGGTGAGCTTTTATAGACTATATTGGCAACGCCGACTTTGTTGTGATGCAACGCCCCATTCCTCGGATGCACGGTGCTGGCACACGCGCTGACAGTATTGATTGTCCGAAAACACGTAACTGCATTGCAGGTTGCGAACGTTTGCGTTTCCATTTATTTTTTAAACAAAAAAGCAACATGTAAAAGTTAAAATATGTATATATTATTTATACCGCCCTTATGCCGTCAAGATTTTGCCGTCCCCACGACTTCGGAGGAGAAGATGGGGGGGGGGGGGGTTGCCTTATGCAGATTTTCAGCCTTTCGTATCACTTAGGTACTTTTCAGTCCACACATATTAGTCATAATTTTGCATATAATGCTTCTGGTACCGCCGCGCCGGAGAGGCGGTGCGGCAATGTCGATGCTCTATCTTAGTTTTCACCTTTCCAAATTTTGTGAAGCCCCCAAAAATTTTCTGCCCCAGGCCGTGGCCTCGACGGCCTATGTAAAAATCTGGCCATGGTCCTTGTGAAGGGAAAAAAATGAGTGATCGCGGGCATAGAGAAAAAAAGGAGGTGTTTGCATTTCGGGCATCTTGGAATTTTTTGATGACTTGATGACGTAGGTGGGTACAGCGACGTTTAGCTAAATATGAAAAACGGACCGTAATGTCCGATTTTTTTACTTAAATCAACTCATTATATAATTTCAAGCACTTTTTCATAGAATGACTTTTTTCCTTAAATTACACCATTTCCAAGAAAATCGATAGGATAAAAACGTCGCCTGTACCCACCTACGTCATCAAGTCATCAAAAAATTCCAAGATGCCCGAAATGCAAACACCTCCTTTTTTTTCTCTATGGATCGCGGGAAGTGGTGTATACAATCTAGAGGACAAGCATGGAAATCTCTCTAGACTTTTCACAATTTAACTACCGAATGGCTCACTATGCCCCAGAAGGCCAATTTCCCGGCAACGTACTGATATTACTATTACCTGGTCGATGCGTGCGTTATCGACGGCAAAATTGAACCAGAAGCGAAGGCGAGGATTGCAAGTGTCAGGCCGGATGAACAAATCATACTCGTATTCATTTATCAGGTCCACACGCCCCAGGTTACCTGCGAAAAAAACCTGACTATTATAGCGTGAGCTTCGTGTGAATTTGTACATCTATCTCGCTCAAAATTTCAAAAATATCTATATATGTTATACTTATACATCATATATAATAGGCCTGTTTTAAATCGTAGACTATATACTAATGTGATTAATTAATTCATCACTTTAATATTTGAAAGCTCTGCCCTGGTATAAATTGGCAGTAGAATCTGTGTTCCAAAATACCATAGACCTACAGCCGACTGTAAGATTTCCAATAGCTTCTATAGCCGGCAACACAATTTCTTATAGCCTTTTTTAGCCGATGGCGATTAACAGCCTGCCAATAAAATGTATGCTATCCGTTACTAATTACGGATGCTAGGACTTAGTGAGTTTTTGGACTACCGCTCTCTTTTTGGGCCGTAGTATCTTGATTTATTTTGCGAGGGAAGCTCCGTACTTTTGAAGGATACCTGCCATTCCTAATATGTTGGAGCGCCTTCAATGTCGTACGATACTGTGCAATTTCTGGTGTGAAATAGTTGCTTCAAGCGCCGTGGTAATGGTACGCTGCGGCGCAGCGCGGCGGGCGGGCAGCGGCAGCTAGCGCAAGACGCGCATTGGCGCCTACAAACCTAACAGGGATACTTCACGCATTGCGCAGTGCGTGAAGTATCCCTGTTAGGTTTGTAGGCGCCAGTGCGCCGCCGCTCCGCTTTGTGTTAGGCTTCTAATATTTAATCTCGTGGAGTCAGCGGTGTTCAACTCATGACTTTGAAATGTTTGCACACTCTGTATGGATTATTCTCATTTTAATTGATGAAAACAAATATGTAGTAAAGGAAAATATAATGTGCGTTTTGTAAATATTATGGTGATTCCGTACAAACTTGCGGATTTACAAAGCACACGAATTTCTACACAATTTCTTATAGCCTTTTATAGCCGATGGCGATAAAGTGTAAAGCCCGGCGACAGGAACTATAGCCCGGCTGTTTAATTTTTTATCGCATCGTGTAGCCCGGCCGTATGATTTTTTCCACTTTCTACAGCCAGCTATATGATTTTCTATCGCCTTCTTCAGTCGGCTATAAGAACTCCTATGATATTTTGAAACGCAGCTCCTATCGCCAATTTTTACCAAGGTGAGATTTAGAACGGGTCTATTAAAAAGTGTTTTACTGTTTTTGTCGTATTATAATTTTTGGCACTTAGCCGATTCAAATCGTTGATTATGTCAACCTACGAATACTGCACTGATTGTGAGTTGGTTGCGGCGCCTTGCATGGTGCAACTATTCGTGTTCCATGGATATGCGTGTTGCGTGTTCAAAATTGCAGGCACTTTCGCTTTTCTCGCCTCTTCGGAGATACTTCTAATAGAGAATTAAAAAAATGAAATGTTGTTGTTTATGTTTGAATATTTCTAATGGAAATTTCTATTGATCGTTTCGTTTACTCGAATAACGAGTTTGTAGGAAAACTCGTAAATTTATATTAAAACCTCGTGAAATGAATTGAAAAAAATTGATTTTACCTTGATTCATGTAACCTGTAAATTTGTCTAAATTGATTTTTATTTCGATATTTGTAAGTTTCGTTAAAAATCTCGACAAATATTCGCCATAGATTGGTCAAAGGAGAATATTCTTTGATTAGCGAATGGATCGCAGTTAAAATTGATAATCGGCCTCGTTGGCATAATTTTTAAACCTTAGACCGATCAGTCCAGGAACTTCGTCCACGGACTGGACAAAAACATCGGCCAGTTCGCGAACTGGGCAATGGGGATGGCTAATCTACGGACGGGCCAAAAAAATTTCCCAGTCTGCGGACCGGGGAATTTGACCGACGCACAGTGGATCGAGACAATTAGAGAGGTCGGACATGAAATTTTCCCCTAAAACTGCAAATTCTAATGTTTATTTCGTCACATTTTAAATTTCAATGGGTGCTTTAAAAGGAGCATTTCACGAGGAAACCCAAAGTCTTGTGTAAACGGAGTTATAACCGTTTAAAGTTTTAAAATTTTGTCCGACCTCTCTAATTGACTCGATCCACTGTGCGACGGGGCATAACACTTGCTTAGAATTCTAGACCGTGGTATAAGAAACTAATACAGCAGCACTAGGCTCGCCAACTCGTGAATAGCGTCTCAGTGTATACCTTTTTTTAAAGCAAGGTCTTAAATTCGAAATCAATTTACTGCAAACCCATGCAATTTTACCTGTTTCAAAGGAGGCATCGAAACAGAGGTGACCTCTTTTAGCCTTCCCACTGTGACCTGGAGGTCGCATGACCACCCGAGTGACGTTTCCGAGGCCGCTTTCATTTTCACTATCTTCGCTATCTATGAAGTATAAAATAGGAGGAACAGCATAAGATGAAATAGATTCAATTTGTTGCGTTCAATATCGCAAAAATTATGAGAAGCGTCGAGTACTGCTCTACCAGTCCAACGAAAATTTCGGAAATAAATGATGATGACAAGAATATTTGTCACCTCGAGAAAGCAAAAGCACTCACGAGATGTCATTGAACCTTTTTTTTTTAAAAAAAAAAAGAAAGACAATTTAAAGAGGAGTCATAAAAACTGAGTGTGTGTCTCTGCAATTTTCGTTTCATATTTCATACCTCTGTTGTAAGAGTTCAGCCGATATCAGCCCTCGGAATACTGTATAATCCTTCACAAGGGGTGGAATTAGGAAATGTTTGTGGGGGCTCAGAGAGGCATATTATCAATAAATTAAGGGAGGCTGAGGATGGCACTAATAGACCACGAACCGAGGGGATCTGTAGGACTTTCCCAGCTCTAAAAGGGGGCAGAGGATTTCCCTATCTTCAGGGAGTCTGAGGCCTCCCCGGGAAAATGTTGACAAATTGAGTCGTCTCAGGAGCAATTTCGATTCTCGCCGAAAAATTGTTCCAATCACAATTATAAAGATGAAAGATATGTCACATACTTTCCTAGCAAAATACCTCACATTTTTTTGGAGGGGCTCAGTAGATTTTCGAGGGAACAAGCGCCCCCCCCCCCGGCCCACGTTCTAGATCCACCCATGTTTCTCACCCTTATTTGAATTCCTCATTCAGGGTAAACACTTGTTAGCTAAAAACGCAAGAATATAAAGGGGGGTATATTTAGCACCGTTGCGAAGATTTCTTCTCTATTTTCAAATTCTATTTTACAACATAATAATATTGCTACATCAATGCAATTTTTAGGTGAAAAGCTCAGCCCGATTAAAAATAACACAATCTCTTATAGGATTGTGTTCCATCGAAAGCTTTCACGATCCTCCAGTCCCCTGTACTGACAAAAAGCAAGAATCTCACAGTGATAACATTTAAATTCTTCACTGATGGTTTGATGAGCTTTGGCTCAGATATTTCTAACCACATGATGTAAACAGGCTACTGATTGCGGGTGATCAGAGCTCGAATCCCGATTAAGTGATAAAAATAACGGGAGGCGAACATCAACGCCTACGCCTGTATAACTCACTCTGCTGAATTCTAGGGGAGAAGGGGGCAATTGTCCCTCTCCTAGATCAAAAAGATAAAAAAGGAGATGGTAGAGGAAAGGAAGAGACTTAAAAAAATTAATTATTAGTTATTAGGTATTAGATATTTGTTAGTTGGCAGAGGAGACCAATTTTGGAGAATAGCCCGCCAAAACTTCCAGCAACGACAATGCTGGTTCCTCTTCCAAAAAAATCGCGATGTTTCTAGAAGAACCCAACACAGGAGCGGATAAAAGACAAATCCGGCCATGGCTGTGATGACCGTCGGCTTCCAGATTCATATTTATGGCCAAATGGCTCACTGCGAGGATCTAATGATAAGCCTAATTTTTTTTTTCTCTTGTTATATACGAATAAACCTCCGACTGTAAAAAACGCTATAGAGTTACCAGCATTCCAAAGCTGATCAGATACTTTGGGCCTAGGTTGGGGCCGATTTTGGCCTCTAATGACTACCCCTCCTTTCTTGGAAAAATTTATTTCGGCAATAACTGGTCCGGAACGGCAACAAGGGGCCGACAGGCACCGCGCTGTCTGCCAAATCAGAAAGATGACCACCAGCTCCCGCCAGCTCCTCCGGTGATAAACCCGATAGCCCGATGCAGGTGAAGCGTGCGAAGGCGTTATCACGATGATCACGATATCAGGTGAATCCTTAACCTTGAACCGCAAGTGACCGATCCGGACGCCTGTTGCAGACCGCCTGTCGCCACACTCTCGTGTCTTCGCGCCGCGATCACGTTCGGCTTTGTGCTTCGTCCCTTTTTCCGACACCTTCGTCCGTACTTTTCTTTATTTTATTGTAATTATTAAGTTTGTGACATACATCCTCCGCCAAGATGACGAACTTCGAGTATGTCTCCCCGCCTGCTGACGTTGAGAAGGTAAAATTTTGATATTTCTACCCCTTATTTTTCACACTTCAATCGCTTGGAAAATGCCTTTGTTGTATGCCTAAGTTGGTTTTTTGTTTCTCTTGCATAACCCTTGCTTCAATTAAAGTGTTCATTCGAATTGGTACATGCAAATTTTATATTTTCCGCTAAAATATTCGAATCAAAATGTATAAAAAAGTCCGTTTTTAGGAGGCCTAGGTCGAAAGTCCACCATATAGGCTTCGTTGAACTTTATGTTTTAAAGTTTGCCCTCTTATGTTTTAAGTGTACTGTAAACAAATGTAGGATTTTTTACCTCAATACAGGCTATTTAAAGCCTTTGCGGAATATTTTCCGCTGTTTTTGTGAAATTTTTCCGATAGTGCCTCATGCTAATTATGTTCAGAGGCACGAACAGATAACACAAATGTGGAAGTTGGCCCAGTGAGTACAACAACCAGAGACATTTACACGTGTTTTAAGTACTTGGACTCGACGAACGTCTTCGTATTAATATTTTTTTAAAATGAAATGACGTATCTATTTGTGGTTTCACGAGGAAGAAATTTTCACTGTCTTAAATGTAGAAATCCCCTATGAAGTAGCTCAGCCTATTCCTCTATTTGACCTCAGCCTAGGGTAAACTTAATAGGTCTCCCACAAAAAAAGCTGAATTGCCCCAAAAATTTGAAATGTATCAAAGTTTTCTATGGAGCTTTAATGTGTGCAAAGCGTGACTAGAGCAGTATATTCGTATGCATGAGGAAATTTTTGTTGTTAGTATTATTTTCAACTTTCTTTGAATTGATTTTTTCCCCTTGTAAAAATTAATGTGATATGGAATATTTTTGTTTGAAAAAATCGCTCTCAAAATAGTTTAAAAACTGAAGAAGTTACGATGGAATTCCCGTCAATTGTGGCTCCGTATGTGTGCGATATTCGAACCATTAAGTCACTAAAGCCTATCGCCTCCATAAAAATTTAACCCAGTCTTGGGTAAAGGTTTACATACGCTGCAACTGCTTGTCACATTTTGACGCGCATTTAAGATGTTTATTTCTAAGATGTTTTATCGCATCCGTGGGTGTCGATCTGAAAAATAAAAAGTATAATTTTGGACTGAATTTCCCCGAAGAAAGGAAAAAACACGTTTGAACCTCACTTGTAAAAACGCAGTACGCGAATTTCATCATTTCCTCGAGGGAAGGTTTCGAGGGTAGGCACTAAAAGATACCCCACGAAAAAAAGTTCCAAAAAGTTTGTCTCATTCTCGCAGGCACTGCTAAAGGGTCCTAAGAGGGGGGGGGGGGTCCCAAAAAGCCAGAAGGCCCCACCGTCCCCAAAAGTTGTGAGCGTAAACAGCCGCTCGATAGCGGTAGACCCTTGAGAGGAGAAAATGAGTCTTTCCCCGCATCCTTACAACAATTTTCTAGGTGTGTGCTTGTCCGCTCTGCAGAATTTGGTCAAATGTAGATGTGTTTTTGGTGCTAAACTAGGCAAGGGGTATTTTCTGGATGTATAATCTTCCTTCACTCCTTTCCTCTGCATGATACTTTGAGAGGAGTAACTCAAAAGTAACTGACTCCAGACCTTTACAGATCTGGAGAGAGTCCACCTGCACCGTCTTATCAATACTATTCTGCTCCCCTAATGAAAGACAAAAATCACGAGTCAATTGACTCGTAAATCGAGTCAAATGTCCTCCTCACTTAAGGGCAATCAAAGTTTTTTAGTGTCAACAATCCTTTTAGGTGCAGCAAGAGTCATTTAGAGTATATTGGAGTATAATGAAATGAAATATAGTCGAACTCGACTCGTAAATAGACTCTATGCTAACTCGGTCGCGTCTTCAACTTTGACATGGAAAAACAATTTTAATACTTTAACAAAGTAGCCAAGTAATTGCGGAGAACAGGCTCTCCCCAATAAATTGGAGGACTTTTTTATATGCATCCAAATCGAAAAAATCGCATGAGAAAAACCGGACCAATCGGCGCAAAACCTCGACAGATAGGAATGCCTCTTCTTTACAGAGCGCTAACCAATTTAGGTCACATCTGTTAGAAGGGCATTTATTGCATTATATTTTTCACGGTTCAAAACTCCTCATCCATTCGTCGCGAGGGCGAATATTTATTCAATACTATTTAGAGGATTAATTAAAAAGTGCAGCTAGGGTGCGCGTCAGAAAAAGAAAAACGGTGCGTGCAATCGACACATCGCATGTTGCCATGACGTGAATCGCAGGGTTCTCAAATTGTGCATCACAATTCGCGTATCCCTCGCAGAACTTAACAGAATATTGCAGGGAGCTCTACGCAATTTCGGCAAAATTCGTAGATAATGTAGCCGGTTTTAATGTCGCAATTCGCGAATCTTGGCGTTTGGATACGAGAAATTCGGATGAATCTTTACGAATTGGCAACGCTGCTTTTGTTGCGATCGGGGTGAGAGGGCGAATCACCCTTCGTCCCTTCTCCCGGCGGTGCCCACGTCGCGTGGTCAGTCGTTATGCTAATTTCAATACAGCGTAAGTGCCGAGTCGTTCGCAGATTCATTTTTTTATGCAACTTTGGGTCGAGTATCGGGGACTTTTTACGTTATTTTGACAACCTCTCACTGGGTGCAATAATATTTTTCTAAGTATGGGTCTCTGACTCTCGGGTCAGCCCGTGGTGGATATTGGTTGAGTGAGGATTCACGTGTGGATACAAAGCGCTTTTGTTGTCTGTTAACACGGTAAGAGATTTATTTTGACATAATTTTATTGCTGTTTCCTTGTTTTTTTGCAAACTTGGCAATTTGCCACAATTTGAATAGCCAATAATTGGATCGCATTCAGCAAAAAGGAACCAGCGCGAGCACAGTGTTTCCAACACCGCGCAGCGTCTTCTTTCCTTTTAAAAATACTCAATATATGTACAATATTAAAATGTACACAATTATACTCATTTAAATTTATTAATTTTTTGTTGGGAAGCAAAAACTATTTGCTATTCTGGGAATTTTTTTTGAAAAATATGACGAAGCAACATTTTTACATCACAGTAATTGTGCTGGTTTACTGGGTAAAAAGTCGCTTGGGTCTGGAGTCCAGACTCTTAAAAACATTGACAAGAAAAAATACTCTTGATTCAATCGGATTTTTGCTTAAACCGAGAGCCAAGCCTCTTAGTTTAAGTGGATTTCCTTTTGATTCAAGCACAGATCCGATTGAATCAAGAATATTTTTTCTTGTCATTGTTTTCAAGAGTCTGGACTCTAGATCCAAGCGACTTTTTTCCAGTGTTCCTCCTTGCTAAATGCGATCCAATTAGTAATTATCTTTCCTAAATACCGCATCTAATTGTGTAAGATCTAAGGGAAGGAAACTGAGATGAAATCTGCGTTCTCCGTCGATCTTTCTTTTTAAACTCGACAGTTTTGAAAATATAGTCATGGTTAGTATGTTAAGTAATGAATTGCCTTTTTAATGACATGTAAGGCAGCACCTTGAATGTGCGAGCTTATTTTTGTTTAAAAAATAATAGGTACGAGTGACGTAATAATACTAGTTCTTACCTGACTAAAATAATTGTCCCTAATTTTGTAACTCTGTTTTTAAAAACGCATTTAACGGAATGCAAGTTTCATGTCCCGGTGTTTTTTTTCTTTTTTGTA
Organism: Bemisia tabaci; assembly: GCF_918797505.1. Classification (NCBI taxonomy): domain Eukaryota; kingdom Metazoa; phylum Arthropoda; class Insecta; order Hemiptera; family Aleyrodidae; genus Bemisia; species Bemisia tabaci. The sequence goes on from NW_027311791.1 coordinate 67,013, forward strand.
AAAATTAAAAACGGAAGAAGGGATTAATGCTAGTATATTGAATACGTATTTTGTCGCACTCGAGTGAAATTTGTGTCGGACATAAAATAGTTCAATAATAAGAATTTGTAAAAACACAGGTTTTGTAGGTACTCAGGTACTGTAAAGGTGCGCATTTTGACGATTTTCTATTCTGTCTGTAAAAGATTATGACGGTCCCCTGTTCCCGCTTAGTAATGTATTATGAAATTATTACCAGTTTCGTCCTCTTTTCTGATGCTTTGTCGCAAACTCCCTAAAGCCTAATACAGGAACGATTTAGAAGCTGCCTTTTCGATGTTACATAGACTCTGCAGTTCTAGCATTCCTCGATTTATTTTTAAAGTTGGTTCCTCAACTTTTTCGCGCCCCTACAAATTGAAAAAAAGTTTCGATCCAAAAAGGCGTTCAGCGCTACAGAAAATGTATAAACTTTCAAAAATATTCCAGATGCTGATGATAAAATCAAAATTCAATACCTCCAACTCATTCAAACTGGCACAAAGGACCACCATTAAAGCTCCGTAATTTTAGGTCATAATCGAATTCTCATAAAGCACGTATATGGCCAGTGAAAAAAAAAAAACAATATTCCCTGAATGGGCCTAGCGGGCGCCTAGTTAGGCGACGACAAAGGGTTAAAATAAAAGGGCAGTTTAATCTATCGCATATCAATGAGGAAGTTAAGGGGGAGGGGGGGGGGGGGGGTTACCGCGTGAGAACAGCGGAATGGGAAGGGCTCTTACTATAGGCGAGTGCGTAGCGGGTTTCGCGGGGGCGTTGGCACCAGCGCAGGGTTGTCAATTGGACTACATTTTGCAATTTGGAACTATAATTTCTAGCCCGATTTGAAAACAACGTATGTGCCATAAGTTTCCCTATGCACATAAGTGTTTTTCCAGAAGAGCCAGAATTTATAGCTCCAAATTGCAAAATGCAGTCCAATTAGCCTCTATTGAAAACATGTCATTGCGATTTGCAGCCTTGACCAAATAAAGTAGGAGCGAAATAAAAATGTATTGTTTAATTAAGGAGGTTAACTTTACTTATCATGATAACCAGCGAGAAATTGTCGGCACACCCTGTAGATACGCACCAGAACACTTTTATCGTGTACGAAGCAATTTAAGCTATCACTTAAAATCTGCTGTACTTGTGCAATTAAAGCACTTGTCCAAAGAGAGGTATTCGACGCTTTTCGATCCCAAAAAGTCAAGAAATGCATAGATAATCAATCGATGAATAAAAGTTGGAGATCATCCTCTGATGGACTAATAATTTGTAAAAGTCTGGAGGTTGTTAGTGAACATTTTCAATTGCATAAACACCACTTAACCGTGTTTTTTTTTTATTTATTTATTTTTTTTTTTAAATTATTTTGTTTTTTCCCCCTCCTCATCCTGTGATAATTTTAGTCCTCGTTAACGTCAGTCAGCCTCGCAGATTGAATAAGTGAAATAACACGTGCTAAAGTGAAGTCATTATACTTTATGCGATACTTCACTTGTCGTAATACTTATTTTCTCGCTGATTTGTGATCTGCGTTCTCTCTCATTTTACTTATTTCTATTCATTTTCTTCCTTTTATATCTGTACTCTTGACTGTCACCTTTATTGCATTTAATTGTATTTTTATTTTTACGGAAAGCGATAGAAGAGACCTTCCACGATCTTAAGTGAATTTTCTGAATCCCATTAAAGATTCCGCTCTAAAATGTTATGTAGAATGTCTTATTGGTCCGTGGAAAAAATGAATGATAATTTCACAAATAATTACACGATTAAATGGACAATTACCGAGAGAAGCACGCACAGGAAATAAATATTTATAATTTTGACTTTAGCAATAACCCATTTGAGGTGCGTGTCTATGTTGTCTGCAGTTGAATCATTGATGATACAAAACGCTCCTTATTTTTAAAATCAAATTTCGGTGTTTTATATGCCAATCGCCAGGACATTGAATTTTATTTGAATAATATTTTGAACCAAAATGAAAAGCACTGAAGAAAAGTGTGATGGGTGTTTTTAATTGTTGCACCAGTCGGTTTTATATTTAGTGGACGCTTCAATTGGATTTCAATCTCGAAGGCTGTGTTTTATTAGTTTTTTTACTTGAGTTGCTGTCTAATATTTAATTTTGAGCGTGATCTAGATTTTTAAAATCAAATTTCGGTATTTTAGGGGCTCTATTTGTGTAGTCATTGAATTTTATTTAAAGAATTTTTAAAACCAGAACAAAAAACAGTGGAGAAAGGTGTGATGGATTTTTAAATCGTCGCATCTGTAGTCATTGTATTTAGTGGACGCTTCAATTAGATTTTAATCTCGAAGTCTGTGTTTTGGTTGTTAAACTTGAGTTGCGGTCTAGTATTCAATTTTTGAGCGTGATCTGGATTTTTAAAATCAAATTTCGGTATTTTAGGTGCTCCATTTATTTAGTCATTGAATAGTATTCAAACAATTTTTTGAACCAGAATAAAAAACAGTGGAGAGAGGTGTGGCGGATTTTTAAATTGTCGCACCATGTGGTATTATATTTAGTGGACGCTTCAATCGGATTTTAATCTCGCTGGCTGTGTTTTATCAGTTTTTAAACTTGAGTAATTTATTTTTGTGCGATCTGGATGCAAATTTCGATAATTAGTGGGAGAGCGGGCAACTGCGGCTGGGTGCAACGAGAAGTTTGGTGCAGAGCGCTGTGCGGCGGTGCAGGCAAGTGCGTGCGGTGGGCAACTACCGACCTGAATCCATGCGAGGGACCCGCCTCGCCGGCTGGAGGGCCAACGAGCTGCGCCTGCCAAAGCTCCGAGTAGACTACCCGCCGCACTCGTCCGCGCAGCCAAGCTCAGCTTTCGGGGAGTCTCAACCCTAGCTGGAACAGCGGCCGACGCTACGTTGCCGCCCCGTGCGTTTAAACCCCGCCTCGGAGCGGCGCGGGGGGGGCGGATCGGCAGCGCCGCCCAGAGGGCGCACAGTGCACACCCCCTCAATCGATTTTCCTCGCCGAGCTCCACTCCGCCGCCCTCGTATCAGATACCGGTGACCCTCCGCCCGAAAAGTAGTTCCGCGTCGACCATTTCCCAAGACCGCTCTCCGCGTCCTCTCTCCGGTTTTTGAGAAAGTTCTGTGCCAAAAAGTGAGTTTTTCGTCGGCGGGCGACCCCGATTTTGGTTTTTCCGCCCCCAGGCCGGAGCCCGAGAGCCGCGGCGCAGCCCCCAACTCGAGCGCCCAGAGGCTGAGGTCCATTTCGTGCCCGCTCTGTGAACTATCCACTCGTCCTTGCGTGGACTTTATTTTTCGGCTTTAGTTTCGTTTTTTTCTTTAGTATTTATTTACCATCCTTCTTTTTTGGTATGTATGATTTGATTTTTCTACGT
>NW_027311792.1:0-69999 GCF_918797505.1 Bemisia tabaci
TTATTTTAGGATGATTTTGCAACCATGGTGTGACGTCACTAGCGACTGTTGCGGGTTGCCTACCTATCACCTGCGTTGTCAGACTGAGCAGGAAAATCGTGATTAATTGCGGGTATTGTTGAAAAATTTGAGGGAAAATCTGGATTATTTTAGGATGCCTGATTTTACAACCATGGTGTGACGTCACTAGCGACTGGTTAATTGTTACGGGTTGCATACCTATCAGGGGTGATGGGTAATCGTCATCAGTCTAGTAAAATTGGGACAGAAAAATCGGAGTTAATTTACGGGTGTTGGATGTTTTACTGGGTGATATAGCATCAATGATGTAAAATTGAGCGGGAAAATTTCGGGGGTGTTTTACTGTATAAAATGATAGCCGTCTTTACGTGCTGTGACGACGATACACCAAACAACATTGAAAAATTGAGCGGGGAAATCGTACTTATCCCCGGGGCCCGGGTGAATTTTCAAAATTGAAGACCAGCAAACGATTTCCCCAGACTTTTGACAAGAGTCGTGCAATGTAATCACCCCGTACAACGGTGAAAATTTCCGAAATTAAAGATTGAAAAATTCGAGTGTAATCTTTGTGCGTATGATTACCTTTTCAAAATTTTCCCGTGCAATTTTTCTGTCAACAGTCATCTAAATTTTCAATTTCGGAAATTTCCCCCGTGTATCATCTCTCCTATGAATTTAATTGAATACCAACAGACATTCGTTTGTCTTTCCGTGACGATACCTGCTCTATTACCAATCATACACGGTGCGACTGGTTTTTTACCATTTATTCGTTGAGGCTTGTACAACCATTCGGGTAAATACGTTTGACCGTTGCCTACGAGAATGGAGAGGCCGTAACTAGTCAGTTACGGCCACTGTGTGACGTCAAGCTAGTCAAGAGTGGCGGTAGCCACCCCCGGTCGAGGAAAATGACATCCTACAGTGCAGTGTCCAATGGAAATAAGTCAAATTTTCGAACATATAAAATGAAAAAAATAATGAGATATACGAAAAATGGGGACATGGTGGTATTATTTTCAATGTTTGTTCACTGATTTGCATCGAATTGGCGTGAGGGGAGGTGATGAGATTTAAGCTCCGCGCGCGGTGACCGGTAGCCGATGACGCGCAAGTGTTGTGATAGCAGTGATCAAGGCTGATTGACACGGTACCAAATGTCCGGTTGGTGATAAAAATGGCTACAAACACTCCTGGTAAGTTATTTAATTAAGATTTAATCGTAAAAATTATTTTTTCAACTTCTAAACATTACTTTTGAGCACGTTTTTCGATGGTACTCTAATTTAATATTCTTCCCTCTTACTTAAACTTTAAAGACGTTTTTAAGAAAAACCAAAAATAACCTATTTTCCTGACAAGTGATAATGATTGCAAATTTCCTGTAGATTCTGAATTTTCAAGTCCCATCTGCGTCTGGCTGCGAATAATAAAGTTATATCGTTTTTTCTGTCTCAAGGTCTTGCTCTGAAAAACTCTGATTAGTCCAGGCGCCTGGTAAGTCTACCTGGAATTTTGGGTACACAGCGATTTTTTTTGGCTTACTTTATGTTTTTGGGGTCGCTGAATCCGAATCTGAAGTTTTCTACCGCGTATCTGGTGAGCATTTTCCGCCATTTTGAAAAAATGGCCTAAAAAGGCCTTTTTTCGCGGTTTTTTTTTTTATATAGCGGCTACGCATGAGAAAAAGTCCCGGATTTAGTTAATGTTTTGAATAGCTGACATAATTTGGAAGAAAATGGTATATGAATATGCTAAGTTTGCTCAAAAATTGAGGAACCTCGGATTTCGGAACTTTGGAACGCTTCGGAACTTGGCTGACCGCGGCGAGCCGGATCGCGCGTTGACGGGTGCGCCGCGAAAACGTGAATGGGCGCGATGTTCACGATGCTGTATCTTCCTCAATTTTTAAGCAAACCTAGCATATGTATACACAATTTTCTTCCAAATTATGTCAGCTATTCAAAACATTAACTAAATCCGGGACTTTTTCTCATGCGTAGCCGCTATATAAAAAAAACCGCAAAAAAGGCCTTTTTAGGCCATTTTTTCAAAATGGCGGAAAATGCTCACCAGATACGCGGTTGGAAACTTCAGATTCGGATTCAGCGACCCAAAAAACATAAAGTCGATTAAAAAAATCGCTGTGTACCCGAAATTCCAGGTAGCCTCATTTTTAGCTACCAGGCGCCTGGACTAGATCTCTCCGACTTGTGGACACGGGCATCGAAAAAGGAGTGCGTTACAACAATTGAGGGGAAACTCCGAGAACTATTCGCAAACAAACGTGTCTCAGACGAAAATTTGACAAAATGTCTTGTATTTTTTATGGATTTTTTGTATTTTTTATGGTTTTTTGTATTTTTATGGTTTTTTGTCTTTATCTTTCTTTTTTCTCTTGTCTCTTGTGAAGTTTAATTTTGCTGTAAATTTTCGGTGATGTTTTACTGTGCTGAATTTTTTATTTTTTGAAATGCCTTTTCCTTTTTATTAAAGACTTGTAATATGACCAAATCCAAGTGTTCGTCCTTTTTCTCATGCTGATCCTCGGAAACCTCATTATTTTATAGTGTATATTTGAATTTTTCAGCTTTCATTTCACGCAGCATTGAAATTCGGAATGAAAGAAAGGATAGACCTTAGTTTTGTTAGGCCCAGAGTTAAAAAATAAAATATGCATCGTTAGCATCTGTAAGTATACAGTCGATTTTTGGAGCGAGCTTGCGTGAATCTATACATTTTAATCCTTGAATTATTGCTAAAAAAACTGCTTTTTCCAGGCGCGTTGGCAACACTGTATTTAAAATGGAGGTGTTATGAGAGGGCCAGATATACCCTCGTAAGCCTTATTAGTTGTGATTTCAGGTTGGTTTTCTCTCTTTTACCCACAAAAATAATGTACTCATGTCATTAAAATAAGTGGAAAAATAACGGCACATTTGGCAAAATTTGGCAACACCATATTCAATCATTTGGGGAATTTTGGAAACTTTGACTTTAATACAAGCAAGTACATGATGAATACTTAACACTGTCAAAATTTCATTGAATTCCATGCATTATTCGATCAGATATGAATTATTTCCCATCCGCCCATAAGGACACTGCACTGTGCGTCCTACTAAAGTCCCGATAACAAACGGGTGGCCGACACTCTTAGTCACAGGCAACTCCCTTAATCTGAAAATTGATTAGATTGCCATTCGACTGCAGCCCAAACGACGGCACGGATTCCTACGATCTTGGTGTCTACGGACGCATCTCAATTAGGACTACAAAGTGGAAGAGTTTCATTAAGATCCATTGAGTTTTCAAAAAGTTATAAGCACTTAATGACCCAAAACAAGGAAAATTTTACTTTTTACTTTGCCGGGAAATTTGAATTTCAAGAATCCAGGGTCCTGAGAAAGTCACTCAAACTCCGCGATAACGGTAAACCTTAGACCCATAAAAGTGGGTACCTAAAGAATCGCCATGTTACCGTGTGTGCCGCTTTTGACTTTATTTTAACATTCCAAATGTTTTAGAAGAGAAATTACGTAAAAAACGACTAAACTGACTGCCGACCTCCCCGTCAAGACCACCTTTCACAGCAGATTTCTCGCTTACACGTTGGCCGATTCCAGTGAAACCTACAAAGGATCAAGGTTGAGGATATGAGGATTTCATTTCTACCACATTTAATAGGGCTTCATCGCACGGATAATTCAGCATCGGCTAATATCTTTCACAATTTTAGCTGTAATCTTTTGAATTTAGAAAAAAACCGGTAGTGGTTCAATCAATGCTATTGGTTGATTCCGTTCAGTTCATTCGCCAGTTCAGCTCGAGTTTCGGGAACGAAATTCCCCTGGTCGGTCGTTACCAGCCTCCAACTAGTTGTGAATAGATTTACCTAATTTGGATAAGAGTTTAATTCTTTGTAGATGCTAACTACTATATTTACATACTCATATTATTACGTCTCACGTGTTCTACTGGAGCCCGATATACTATTACCTTAGTTTCTCTTAAAATGTTCAAGTGGTATCTTTATTTTATTGAACGAATATGTGACAAATTTTTAAGTGAGGTTATGTCGTCATGTTTATGTCAGTACCTGACCTAAGCGATAGATGTAATTCAGGTAAATTACGTTAACGAAATTACACCGAAATTGTGCCAAACTCTAAAGAGGAAGCAGCATTTACATCACAGAATGCATGCTCAGTGACTAAAGTCTAAAAATTACTGGAATATGAGCCTCGGCCTTCACATGCGACTGTCACTGAACTTCGACCAAAATTTATTCGCTCTATATCTTGCCATCAACCTATGTGCTCTGGAGTGATTATGCTTCTCTGAAGTGTATGTTATTGACATTAAGAACATGTTTCCTTCATGATTTATCTTGGAATCCTCCTATCTCTTCTACCGTTCTTGTTACGCGTGGCTTGCGTACCTGAGTATGTGAGGCACAATTCCATCCCTTTTCGGAACAGTTCAATCATAGGTCAACTTAATGTCACATAATCAAAGGTCTTTGACTGTGAGCATTTGCTCAAATTGGTTTCTTCTGAGTCTCTTTGATTTTGCGTCAGGAGTTGTTAGAAACTTCATTTTGCCCAACAATGTATAACAAGGTCTTTAATGAAAGGTATGTACCCGTTTTATTCTCATAATTTCATAAGTTGATGATAAAAATACAATGAAGGCTTCATTTTCTTGCATAAATTGCTGTGTGAAATGGGTGCGTCCATTCCTCCTCTATTTAAAAGAGTAACAGAATGTATCGCTCATCTGTTTAGAGGACTTCAGTATTAAGATACGTAGGTACGTGTTCCTGCCTAGTTCCATTGGAATAAGTGTGATCGTGTTAATCAAGGCTAAATACAATTAGACCCCATGGTATCAATGTAATCATAAATGCCTCTCCACTCTTACCAACTAGGTGCGGCATATCCTCCGATCAAGAGATGGAGATTGCCGTCTCAGTAGGTACGAGGGTGAGCCTACGAACCCAGGTATGGTGACCGTAAGTACCGCTTTGGCCTCTCACATTCAGATGAGCCTTTTTCTCTAATGAACTCATGCCAATACTTAGATCTCCAGACTTATTTACTGCATTAAGAACACATAAGATAATAAATCAAATAGGTCAAGTCAGTTGTCAATCTTTATACCAAGTGCAGGTACCAACATAATTTTTTGTTATTGGGTGGACAAAAGACACTAGCTGCAACGCAGCGATTCATAGATTCAATTGTTTCCAACCGATCCGTGATTTGGCGTCAATCCTTTGGATAAAAAGATCACGATAGTTCCATTATTATTAATTAAAAACATCATTTAATTTGACAACAGTTCTGTGTGCGTTTCCCACTGTCTGAAGTTCAGTAAAAATAAGGACTCAATTGTGGTGGCCACATTCTTCATGATGCAGTTACTTCTCAACCAATGAACACCAGATTCGTTTCATACTTAGAGTTTCGCCTTGTAGGATCAATTTTTGATTGGCTCTTGCATTTCGGTTAAAGCGAAAGACTGAGTATGAACCATGGAACGAAGGGTACAACAAGAAATAAACGGAATGAGAGAGGGAATGTAAGTAGGAAATGGTAGGACAGCAACAAGAGCAAAATAAACAAAACCTCGAAAATAAGAAGGCAAATTTTTATCCATACGAATTTCTACTTCAATCTTAAAATACATTCTCCTCAAAACCCTTGTTCTTTTAGTGCATTTTCACGATATTCTTAGTTTTTGCTGCCATGTGTGCCATCCTATAAAGCCCTATATGAAAGTAAATAAATTCGCGGGCAATTTTTAAACGTTACTTTGCTGCAATGGAGAATTTGCACGCAATTTTTTTATTGCTTCATCTGAAAGTGCCTAATGAGCTGAGTTCGCAATATTTTTCATAATTTTTTTCTGACATGGGAAATTGGAGAAAAATTGATTTAAAAGTGAGAAAATGTGCCGCCTTGTGACGTCATCTGGCGGCATTTCCCATTTAAACACATGTATTTTAGCGGAATCGGTTATTTTGTCATATCTCCTCTAATAATTGCTCAATTTATGAATCAAGGGTATCTTCGTGTTCAGTTCACTCAGAGGATTCCACTTAAACAGGAAATTCATCAAATTTCAGACCCTTGCAAATTCTCCATTGGTCCGAGTTCTCAGGATCTGGGAAGTTGCAAGAATCAGAATCAGCATTGGTGCGCTCTCTCGCGGCTAACGCCGAAACCCTAGTTTACACTTTCACTTTTCTCCACCAGTAGCGCTCTACTTTCGTTCCGGTTCTCCGATTCGCTCTGAACCAAAGATTACTAAGGACTCCAGATACCGCATTGGAATAAAATACGGCCTCCTAGTCCCCTGCAGCTCCAGGGTAGGCAACCTGTTTAGCGGTATGCCATACTTCGAGCTAACGAATAGACTGTTTGCCGTGTGTTTGACCGGTTTCGCCGTGCTGTGCTAAGTTTGGTTAAAGATTCAATGTATTAAATTTTCTTATGTTTTAAATCGTTAAAAAATGCCGAAACCCCCCCCCCCCCCAAAAAAAAAAAAAATTAATGCAAATATCTCTGCTCAATTTTCTGAGTCCATTTACCATGACTAGTGACTAAAATGAACAATTTTCGCAATTTGCCGGTCATAATCTGCACATTTGAAGTGCAATTTCCCATGCACTTCCATTACAGATGGGCTAAAGTATGGCATACCGCTACACAGGTTGCCTACCCTGGCGCTGCAGGCGACTGGGGGGCCGCTTCTTTCCTACGGCAAGTATACGGCGTGCGGTATCTGGCGTCCTTAGTAATCTTTGCTCTGAACTTCCCAAATCCTACACCCAACTCCGGGAGCCACCGAATGCTTCAGTTTTGCTAGCTCTTCGTATAGCCAGACCTTTAGGTACTTATTCACCCAAAAACGACCTGATATAAACTACAAAAACCCTCAAAAACATTTTTCGGGCAAAAAATCCGGTCGAGGAAATTGACGTGTCACTTCCTTTTAATCAAGTATAAGATAGGCAAAAACCTTTGATGAATTCCCAAGGTCCACTAAGACTAATAATCATCAAAAAGTTCCAAAAACTTACTCGAAAGGAAAAAAATAAAATGAAAAATAAATCCCTTGCCAAAAATAAATAAAAAACCGATTTTGAGATAAATCCCTCGAATGAACTTGAAATCACAAAATCGGTCGAGGATGTCAATTGAAACTTTCCCCCCTTTAATTATGAGCTCCGCAACAAGCGTGACTCGCTTGTACCTTTTCATACACGAGCCGCACGAATTCATCTCTTCTTCTCTCCTCTCCTTCCGTCCATGGACAGAGGTCCAAAATTTTTCGGATTTACTGACGCGACCGGCTGCGGCTCGGTGCGTAAACATGGGTGGATTACTAAGATTACACATTAGTCAGAGAGAAACACGTACAACCTGTCGACTTAAGTGGGGCTCATTCCGTGAAGGGACTCAACTCCTCCACTATAACAATTCCACTAATAATTTTGCGATTCAGAAATCCCCTCACTTGTCCGGACCTAACGTGTCTGTCGAAATGTCATCCAATGGTACAGATGTATTTTATACTTAACTGATAGAGTATAAGAACAATTATTACTTACAACCTACCTACCGTCCAAAGCAAATGGTAAGCTCCCTTAAAAAAAATCCATGTTTCAGATGAATCATGTTTCGAAAAAGTCTAACATGTGGTTATGGAAAAATGGGTCGACTGGTGAAACTGCAACCGACTTGAAGCCGACATCAGGGATGATAAGAAGGCACCGATTCACTGAGAGCATCGAGCCGCAGCCGGTCGCGTCAGTAAATCCGAAAAATTTTGGACCTCTGTCCATGGACGGAAGGAGAGGAGAGAAGAAGAGATGAATTCGTGCGGCTCGTGTATGAAAAGGTACAAGCTAGTCACGCTTGTTGCGGAGCTCATAATTAAAGGGGGAAAGTTTCAATTGACATCCTCGACCGATTTTGTGATTTCAAGTTCATTCGAGGGATTTATCTCAAAATCGGTTTTTTATTTATTTTTGGCAAGGGATTTATTTTTCATTTTATTTTTTTCCTTTCGAGTAAGTTTTTGGAACTTTTTGATGATTATTAGTCTTAGTGGACCTTGGGAATTCATCAAAGGTTTTTGCCTATCTTATACTTGATTAAAAGGAAGTGACACGTCAATTTCCTCGACCGGATTTTTTGCCCGAAAAATGTTTTTGAGGGTTTTTGTAGTTTAGATATTTACCGAAAACAACAAGCATCTCCGGGTCATCGGTGCATCGATGAGTGAGGCAGTCGCTGCGTGGACGAATCAGAGTGGCCCTCGATCGGCCGAAGTTGCGCGAGCGGCCCGTTTGAATCTGAGTGGAGTAACGATTTTCGGCATTACGCTTTCATTTCCTCGATTTTTAGACAATGTCACAAATGAATTAGTTAGTTTTCTAAAGTAAAATTTTATCCTCTTTCGAAACGGTTCTTATGAAATTTTGCGTCAGATCAACCCTGAAAAAGATATCGGCGAGAAATCATCGCGCGGCAAGCGTTCTCCCATAAGAACGCGTGTTAAACCGCGGCCGAGTTTCATCTACTAGTGTGACGTCACAGAATCATAGTTACGGCCTCTCCATTCTCGTAGGCAACGGTTTGACCAATGACCTGCATCATTTTACGTGACGTCATGCGAAGCATCCATTATCTGTCGTCACCCCTTCTACCGCACCCAGCTATAGGTAGGGTGGGACATCCCCTCCATTTTGGCCTCAACTTGAGAGCTTGGATGACCAATTTGCAGCGCGGAATTTTGAATTCTTTTTGGAAGCAAGTTTTGGCGCTTATGGAATTTCTTTTGAAAGTTCAATCCGATAATGTTAAGAAAGCGCTGTAAAAAATAAATTTGATGCGACTGGTCGGAAAATAATGAATAATGTATGTTCTCTTGCCACTTGTCTCGGATGACCCTTCGCAGCGCGGAATTTTGAGTTCTTTCTCCGAGCATAGTTTGGCTCTTGAAGAAATTTTTGAAAGTTCGATGAAACAAAGATATAAAAAATGGAGAGAATGCAACTGGTCTCAAAATAATGAAAAATCCATTTTCTCTTGGCACTTATCTCGGATGACCATTGACCATCCGCATCGCGGAATGGTGAGTTCTACTTCCGAGGATATTTTTCCGCGTATGAAAATTTTACAAAGTTACATCCGAGAAAGACAAACTAATGATTGATTGATGACACCAAGGTGGAGGAAACCATGCTGTGCACTACCGCGATGGATCACGTTATAAGCCTTGATTTTCAATGAACGATATCTCCGTTGATTTAGACATAGAAACTTGGCGTTTGAAGAGATCTGATTATTTTTTGCTAATCGATGAGCTTATACCATCAAAACGCGATTTGGCGATCAACGCAATAGACCTTTGGCAGGGAAATTCAGTTTTTTCTTCCGAAATAAATCCACTTGAAAAGTATAGATGATGATCGAATCTGCTCGTGCGAAAACGTCCAATGTCCAATACAGTGTTTCAGAATTTGAAGGACGATTTTTTTGTAACTTACAGACACAAGATGGTTTCAGATGTTAGGAATGCGGAACAATTTTATAAAAAAAAAATCCCTTGAATATAATTAGACGCTCACTAAAGAGATCGATCTGTGTCGAGGGACAAAAGAAACCACTGCAATCATGAAACCCTGTATTGGACAACGGACGTTTTGGCACGAGCCGATTCAATTAAATCAGTGAGGACGAAAACACACCAACTCGGTAACTCGAAAATGCTCAACTTCCATGAAAGACATTTAATTTATAAAAAGGTCGTTTATGTTAGCGCATTTGTTCCAACTTGGACCTTTAAAGTGTCGACGCAAGTACTTGTCTTTCGGCAGCAAAAATATTTGTCTCAAAGTTACTTCTTCACCTACCGTGCAGTTTTGTGTGTGTCTTGATTATTTTCATTTTTCCAAGTTGGTGTGTTTACGTTCTCACTGATTCAATTGTACTGTTGAGTGATCAGAAATTATGTCAATCCAGAAAACTAAAATAACGTACCTTATGAGAGGCCCACAGCTATCAATTCTGAAACAGAAGATGGAAAGATCATTGTTATAATTGTTATTGTTAATATTACGCTTCTCATTGAAATGGAGAGAAATACAAATGAGGTAAGTTAAGTGGCACTGACACCCAACTAGCATGCTCATTTACTAAATACTGACTACATTTTGCAAGTAGGAACTATAGTTTCGAGCTCACTTTAAAAACAACGTATGAGCCATTCGTTTCCATATGCATTTATGTGATTTTACAAACGGGTCAGATATTGCAGTTCCTAATTGCAAAATGTTGTCCAATTCCTCATAAAAATTGCACATCAAATACTGAGGACACACTAAACATTGAAAAAAAAAACCGTCATAACGGTCCATTTTCACACTATCAGAGGGTCTATTTCTTGTATTTTCTCGGCATTCTTAGCCCCATCGTTGATATATTCCCAGAACTTCCTGCTGAGGGATGTAGCGAGAAGGCTTTTGCAACTGTTGTGGTATCTCGCACGAATGAAGGCTCCTTGTTCACCCGCAGAACGCTCGCATCGTCGCGTTCATTGCGTCGCATCTGAAGAGCATTAAGTACGTGTTTTCAAGAGACTTAGATTTAAATAAAAAATGTCTTTTTCAAATTGAATCAGTGAGAACGAAAACACACCAACTCCGTAACTCGAAAATACTATTTTTATGAAAGGCAGTCATGTTTCATAAAGGTCATTGGAGTTGGCGCATCTGCTCCAGCCTATACCTTCAAAATGTCCCGAAGGGCTTGTTCTTCGGCACAAAAAATATTTTTCTTAGGCCACTAGGACGTATTTCTATCAAACAGAACTGTGTGCAGGTGAGAAATATGGGGTGCGCTCTAGAAAGCTGCATAAAAAGCAATGTAAAAGTGGGCGTGATTCCTTTTGAAGAATTGGAAAAGCGGGATTTTACATTCTACCAAAAGGAACTAAGCGCCAATTGAATGCGGGATATATGAGCCGCGGGCATGGCACGAGAGGGCTGTTAACAGGGCTCATGAGTTAAAGTGGCCCACGAGCGACAACGGCGACGGTTTCTTTGCCGCTGACGTCACTGGCGCCTCATAGTTCTCATGCACTCTTACGGCTCGAGAACTAACGAGCACACCCCATTTTTCTCACCTTCACGTAGGTCTGTTTGGTAGAAATACGTCCAATTTTCCCATCCACTGTTTAGTTTTGTGTGTGTCTTGATTATTTTCATTTTTTCGAGTTGGTGTGTTTTCGTTCTCACTGATTCAATCAGAGTGTGACGTGATTGTGACCCAACATGAGTCAAACCACGGGATCAGTTACGTGTTTTTGTGCTTATACACCCCACTTGCTGCTAAGGATAATAGAGGGTTAGTTTCAGCTGCGACAGCAAATTCATTCAGAAGCAGATAAATATTAGACCATACTAGTAAGGGAGAAAAGGTAAAAGAAGAATTTATAGGTACATACCAGCAGAGGGTTATCCAATTGCCCGACGCCAAGCTGAAAGCACTCACACGCGCAGCACTATCACAGAGACTAAACTGAAAAACTTGGCCATAAAAATATTTAAAAAAATATTAAATATTGGTTGAAGATACATTTTCGTCTACGCTCATTTAAATTCTGCCCATGTTAGATAAAGTCCGAAATGTATAGGTCATAATAAACAATAAAATAAAAATGGCGGAGAGATAATGATACGCAATTTCAAAGAGTCGACTGGATTCATTCCAGAAATAAATAAATTATAGTGTAAGGGTTTTTTACCGTAGTTCCATGCTCATTTCAAAGCTTACAAATACAGGGCCTGAGCATGTTCACTATCATAACTTTCCGAAAGAGTTTCGAGAAAATATCTGCTGGAGGTTCGGTAGTCTCATCGCACATGATATGATGTCCAATCAATGTTATTATTTATGTTAAATCTGGACGCAGCTGAGAGAGATGGTCCAGAGGATGTTGTAGAAAATCAAAATTTGATTTAAAATGTAACTAGAGGTTAAACCGCTGAGAAATCGGCTATTGAGAAAACTAGATCTCTTGCGCTCTTTCCCTGGAGAGCAACTTTTTAAATGGTCAGGTGGCTCGGTAACTAAAACTGCTTTTATAATTTGAAATCAGTTTGAGAGGGCAAAACTTAGAACAATAATTTTGACTTAAATTTTAAAAGTAATTGCTAGTTAACAGAAATGCAAAATAAAATTTTATGATACGTATTTGTCATTAAATTTGAACGGTTTTATAGGAGCTGCGAATGCAATCCACAACAATCATACGAGAGTTCGACAAGCAAATTCGACTCACAATGGACCACTAGACAAGGTACGAATTTCAGCATTCTGATACATGTTTCTTCACCAAAATTTCACGTAAAACACGATGCGCACAACGAATATTACCGAAATCAGCTCCTTCCAAAGATATTAATGATTCTCGGTGCGTGAATTCAAACCACCCGCTCATGAAAACTCAATGCTCTACGTGATTCACATAGCTTGCTAAACGTTATCATGAACGTCTCTGCGATAAAAAAATCTGGCAACCTCAATCTTGACACTTTGGCTCAGCTATAGAAAATTACTTATAGTTTGAAAAACACATGGTGGGAAATGAACATTAATCGATTGAGAAGATCGCTGAAACCGTTGTAGTGCGCGATTTGACTCACGTAAAGTTTTGAGTTTCTTGAGAGCGGGCAGTTCAAATTCCTCGTAACCAATGTGAAATAAAAACGTTAATATCTTCGTTAGGAGTTGGTTTCCGTAATTTTCGTTGTGTGAATCGTTTTCTACGTGAAATTCTGGTTAAGAAACATGTATCAGATCGCTTAAATTCGTACCTTGTCTAGTGGTCCATTATGTTTTCTTTTTCAAAATTCAAAAATTAAGATTTTACTTATTTTATGCGTTTTCTGGCTGGGTCACTGGAGAAAAGTAAAAACTCTCCCAACTCAACTCATATACATATTGCACCTTGTAAGTTATAAAAGTTTCGGCTCACAATCAGCTCATTATACTCTGCATGTTGGTAAAAACATATTTTGACGGTGAATGGTTCACGATTCATCAAGTTCATATATTATCGAGTTATACAGTTTCCGTGCTCTGTACCTACTCTTTTCTTTGGTTACCACCATAAGTAAAATAAAAGAAAAATGCAATAGTGTATTTTTTTCGGAAAGTACACTAAAAGTCCCATGTCCTCATCTCATTATTCAATCTACCGATGTAGATACGAGTCTGGAGGTAGAATCAAAGGCAATCCTGCCACAGGGCGGTACATAATCTGTTTTAGAACTCATCTTTGTTCTCCAATTCCTCTCATCACGGGGAAAAAGCTAAAATACCGTTAACTCAAATCACGAATCTGTTAAGTGCTTTTACCTCAACATAAAATTAATCGAAACTCTGATGAAGCACATTAGTTTGTAAATGGCAAACAATATGCCATCATTTTAGGTACACAACCTAGCCTCGTGTATCCATAATTTTCTCCAATTTCCCGATTTAACAGTAAGGTAAAAACCATTGCATTTGATTCAACTCAAAAATCTGAATGCGGATGTGTTCCGATAGAGCAAACAATTCAATCACTGACATGTACAGGTTTAGTCTTTGAAATCATAACCCCCCCTCCGATTTCTCGAGGAGGTAAAAAAATTAAAAAATTAATCCGCCCTGAGCTCATAAATCTGAATGCGGCAAAAGAAACGAGTTGTGAATGAAAATTGAATGGGAGGCTATTCTTCCGTCACAATGAAAAACATGTTCTGTCTGTGGTATCATCACTGTCATCAACCTTCGCTTATTACAGAATAAAGATCAACTAAAGCTTTCGACTCGACTCAAAACCTGCAAGGAGCTTTCGACTCGACTAGCATCTGCAAGATGCTTTTGGCTCAATTCATAAAAATCTACAAACTGAAATGGAGATAAATTCAGAAAAGCGTACAATTCCATCCTTAACGTACAGGTTCTACCCTGTGAACCCACTCTTCTCAGATTTCTCTAATCAGTAAATAATGAGAAATTACTTTCGCCTAAACTCATAAAATTATACATACGTTGATAAGAGCAATATTCCTGTAAGTAGCGTACGACTCAGCAACTAAGTTTCTACCTATTTTATGAATTCTCCTCCAATTCCTCTCATCTATTATGAAAAAAATATTAAAATTATACATTTTATTCAACCCATAATTTAAAAGTGGATGTGTTCTGATAGAGAATCGCAAATTCTATTAACATGCAGTTTCGTTAGGTGCACCAACAATTTCTTCCAATTTCTCTCATAACAAAAAAAAATTTGGAAAAATCACTTAAAACTCGACTGACGCGTTGACATGTTCATAATACTTTACACGGTGCATCACAATTCATGTATATGATGAGATAGCAAGTACTCCTAAAAATTTAATCATAGGAAAGGGAGCTGCTTTTAAAAATACCATTGACTCATATCATATATTTACCAAGAACTTTTGACTCAACTCATTCTGCAAAAAACTTTTGACTCAACTCATAAAGCATAGAACTTTTACTCTCCTGATATACGTACCTCCGTACTACAAACGGATACGCGTATAGCGACTAGTACAAAATACTTGCTCCCGTTACAAGAATGTAGAATTTTCCTCTCGCAAGGCATCATTCTTCTTTCATTTTCTTATGAGATAAAAAAAATTCGGAAAATATTTCTCACTGAGCTCATAAGTACATTTGCTCGCTGACGGGCACGTGTTTGGATTGAGGAAAAGCCGCAATTCTGTCTCCAGGCTTCATTACTGTTTTACTCTTAAAAAAATATAAATTTCTCTTTAAATCTTCATTGATAAATTATAAAAATTGATTTGGACTCGACTCAACTCATAACCAGCAGGCTGATGGACACATCTCAGTTTTAATTACAGTCAAAATTACTCTGTATCTTGGTGGCTACATTCACTTACTCAAATGAAAACCAAAGAATTAGATTTTCCGATTTTCTTCCGTGAAAGATTAGAAATAAGAATAATTATGGATGGCCACATCTTTAAAATCAAAATAATACTCAATACAAGGACGTTCCGTCTCATTCTTAAGTCCGTTCGAAAATTCGAAAGAATTAGGGAGAAAATGGGGATAACACAGGATTCTAATGGCCAAATGAGTGTCAAACGGAGTCCGAAGTGAAAAGGATTTCAAGTAAAGATATGACATTTTCACCAGGAAGGAGAAGAAAACTGAGGAGGATGGAGGAATGCATTAGAAGACCGAGTGATTTAGATGCGAGAGAGAGACATTGAAAGGGTAGTTGTTAGAATACAGAAATAATGAACATGTCACATTGAACTAAGATAGACGAGAGATTGAAAAGGGGAGGAGGGGGGGGGGGGGTGAAAGGAGAGACAAATTCTTACAAAAGTATACTGGAAAAAAAAAAAACACATTGGATCTAGAGTCCAGACTCTTAAAAACATCGACAAGAAAAAAAACTCTTGATTCAATCAGAATCTAGTTTAAATCAAGAACTAAACCTCTTAATTTAAGCGAATTTCGTTTTGATTCAAGCAAAAATCCGATCGAATCAGGAGTATTTTTTCTTGTCGATGTTTTCAAGAGTCTGGACTCTAGATCCAATGTGTTTTTTTTTTTTCCCAGGGTACGAGAATAATAAATAATTGGAAGAAAAATGAGAAAAAAAGAGACTGGAAGAAAATAATTATACAATTTAGAATGAGAATCTTGAAAAAGGAAAATAAAATGATTTGACATCGTGAGTGTGTGTACGCGGGGGAGGAAGATGATCTCAGTTTCTTTGAGCCTCCCCACCCTACAAGGAAAAAAAAGGATCGTTGACCTTACAATGCTCATAGTAAATTCCAGGTTCAACCAAATTTTCTATTCTTGGTTACACTCTTACCTTTCTCTTAACAATTCTTTAGATCTCCGTAACAGTGCTGCATTGGGAGCCTGGAATTCAATTTGAGCGTTGTAAGAACAATGAACCATGTTTTTCCGTGCAAGGATAATCCATCCTTAATCTCCCCTTTAGAAAAGAATGAAAAAGAGAAAAGAGAGAGGAATAAGAATGGGGAATAAGAGAGAGGAATAAGAGAGAAAGAAGGCGGGACAGGAGAGACACTACTACTACTACTACTACTACTACTACTACTACTACTACTACTACTACTACTACTACTACTACTACTACTACTACTACTACCACTACTACTACTACTACTACTACTACTACTACTACTACTACTACTACTACTACTACTACCACTACCATTACCATTACCACAACCACTACCGAGAGAGAGAAATAAGGGAGAAATAAGACAGAAAAAAGGCGGGACAGGAGATACAAAGGGAGGAAAGAGAGAAATGAGAGACAAAGGGAGGAAAGAAAGAAAAAAGAGAGGAAAAAGAAAATAAATGAAAATACTACTACTACCACTACTACCACTACCACTACCACTACCACTACCACTACCACTACCACTACCACTACCACTACCACTACCACTACTACTACTACTACTACTACTACTACTACTACTACTACTCTACCACCACCACTACCACTCTACTTACCTTCCTGGAAAAAAAGAGAAAATGAAAGAAATAAAAACGAACCCCACCTAACTGCCACGGAAAAAAGGAGTTAGCGTCTGAGACACGAGGTATGAGTGGACGACGTTACTTACCTTCCCTGTGTCTCGTAACTGTCATTTCAGCGCCGGAAACAGCCCTGAACGGCAGTCACGAGACACAGGGATCGTGAAGCAGCGCCGTTTCACCGTCCCTCTCGTGTCGCAGACGCGAACTCCTTCTTTTCCGTGGCGGGTAACAATGCTCCGGTAAAAACCATCCGTTTTTACCAAAGCGGCAGCAACCAGCCTAAGGGTTTACGGGGCCCCTGTCCAACGGGGGTCCGGCCAGCGGTCGGGGTGGGTCTGCGGATGGCTCCTACTCGTGCGTCCACCGGTCCGACGTCCAACAGTCGAGTTGACGGCTTGCCAAACGGTCCTTCAGACATTCCGTCGGACGGCATTCTACCGACCTAACTTCGCTTTCATCCTATTGCAGGATTTTCAACTATGGAGTGTCACCCGTGTCAACGCCGTTACGGTTTTCTTTCAAGAATTGTATATTCCCAGGGGTTAGAAGAGGGGTTTTGTGAGTAGTAGGGAGCGGACTGGCTGGGGGATGATCACCCCCTTAGCTACGTCATACATGCCTAACAGGGGCCCCCTAAATCACTACCACCCCGCGGGCCCTTCAATCAAATTGGGCCATGGGCCCCAAATCTATTTATCGGCGGGGCCCATCCCCAGAAAATTGTATGCCAGTCCGTCCCTGATGAATAAATAAAAGATGTGAGGGGGGGGGGAGGATTTCAGCGAGGCGAAGAGGAGCATTTCGTTTGCAGGTCCCCTTAGAGCCTCTTTAGAATGTTATCCCCCTGCTTTCTAAGGACAGGCCCCCAATCCTCTTTCAATCCCCCCCAAAGACATTTTGAGGCGGTTCGCTCATGGATTACACCGCCGATAAGAAGGATTCCATTACGGCGGCACTGCGTAGAAGATGTATCTTTCACGCAGCGCCATCTTGTGATTCATCAAACAGAGAAGTATTTTCAGCGTTTATCCGGGACATCCTCTCCGCCCTCCCCTATTTATCGGCCAATTATTTTCTCCCCGCATCTTAACCCCCCTTCCTTCACACCCCTGGGACAATTTGTTTTGACACAGATGACGTTCCATAGTTGAAAAACTCAGGCTGAAAGTAAAGTTAGATCGATAGAATGCTGCCTGACGGAATGCAATGTCTGATGGACCGTTAGGCAGGCCGTTCGCTCGACTGTCAGACGGACCGTGTGGACGCACTTTTACCGGAACTGACGGCGCCGGTCGTCATTGTACGCCGCGGCCGAGAGATGCAAGTCGCTCCTGCAGCGGAACCTACGAGGCCCCCCTGAAGATTCACCTCGAGGGCCGTGTTCATTAGTCGTTCTTTAAGTGGCTCCTTTCCTCGGGGAAGCCCTCTCTCGCTTTTAGTCGAGATGAACGGAGATCTCCGCAGGAGTTCCCTGATTGATTAGGAGTTTTTTTTTTTTTTTTTTTTTTTTTTTTTTTTTTCTTCATTTTTTTTCAAGTAGGCATACTTTATTGTTAGCTTCCAACAGGGGAAATATAAACAATTTGCGAAAATTACGAGGTAATTGTATAACAAAGCGACAAAATGCTAATCGCTTATTAACATAAGATTAAGGAGAAAAAAATAATAATTATATGAATCTCTAGTGAAATTTAAAAATAACTTTAACTCTGGGAACAGACCCTTATGAGAGATTACAATATAAGAGGAATTAAGAGGAATTTGATTATGAACGACTATGAACACGGCCCTCAGGCTCTTCGTCGCGTTTCCGAAAGGGCGCAGCACTGAGCCGCGCCCTAAAACGCGAGTTCATTTTCAATATTCACCTTTTCAAGCCTTACTAACAACCCAGGCACCAACCGTTGAGATTCTAGTGGAATCTATGTTATGCTTTTGAAAAATTAATGTATCTTTAATTACTGCTTCATTCTTTAATCGTTAATCATCCTGAATGATAAGATGGCTAATGTTGTGCGAAAATTGCGATATTGTAGGAGGACTCAATATGGACGATGCGAGCCGTAAATCAAATAAGTAAGTCGGGATTATAGAACTGAATGATCATTGCCGAGCTTTTTATTTTCTTTGAAGGAAAGGGACATTATTAGAACCCGATCAATGCATTTTAAGAGCTTCTAAAAATCTGTATTTGCCGCAGGCAGTTAGCGATCGCCAACATTTAGCAAGCGGCATGGGTATTCACTCGTTAAGCTACAATAATTTTCATCACCGAAGTGAGTAGTTTTATTTGCAAAAAACTTCAAAAAAGCATCGTCTGCTTGGAACGCCTTCAAATCCTGGCAATACTCTCCGTTTTGCCAGGCAGTTTGTTCAGTTGCCTATCCGAACCAAACTCAACTAAGGCGACTAATTTCACTACTAACACTCTCGAGTGTGCTAGTTCGTCTCTTTGAGGATAAAAAAATCCTGCTTGAATTATCACAAGTGCCAAGCTATATCATAATACTTAGTATCTCGTTTCATCACTGTAAGATTCATAATCGGTTCTCTTTTTTTTCTCTCTCTCTTCTTTATTCACACAAATATGTACATGCCTACATCATCTGCATTGATTACTGCTTTCTCTGCTTTGCCGTTTCGTAAGTAACTATCATCTCGAGCCTACGCAAATCTAATTCTTGAGCTTAATACAGGGATGCTTGGAGAATAATGCACACAAAAAGCAGTTTCTCTAATTGAGCTCCAGTAATCTAGGGTTCAGAATCAAGTATTATAGCTTCATTAGTTTGGGATAACAATTAGGATTAATGATGAATGAAAATTTCAACTGAAAAGTAAGTTTTCATTCATCTTTTTTTGCCGACGATACATCGCACGTAAGGGAAACCACAAGGAAACTGTGAAAAAATAAAGTTTTCTGACTCCCATTTTGAATAACTACGGAGGAGTGGGAGAGGTAGGTGCGGGACCAATGACGTAGGGTTTTTCTTTCATAAGATTTCAACACAGAGAAGATTTCTAAAAAGATATTAAATATTACGTATGGCTTTAATCTGAAGGAAGAGTTTTAGTATCATCGGGTTTCTTAAATTTTCGCGTTCCTAGCACCGCTCTTAAAACAGGGACCTCAAATCCTGGTTGAAAATTTAAAAATGCAAACATTTAGTTTAGGGATGGAAGTGAATGTTATCCTTTCACAATTATATTGGTATTTAGGTTCAAAAAACACAATAAAATGGAAGCATTCGGATCTGCTGGAAGCGTGAGGATGCCCAGCAAACAATAATCATTTCCTACGCCATGTTTATTCAAACTACAAGAGCTGACTCGACTGATTCACGGGGAACTCCAAGTATTTCTCTCAAGACATCACATTACATTATTTTTAAAAAATAGGGATATTTCAAAACAACACGTTTTTCTCTAGACACATATTGTACCGTCGACAAGAACTCTCAACTCAGATTGGGAAACTTTCAAACGTCCAGAAGAGTTCGGATGTTTAAGCTCATAAAGCCGACTCGTTTTTAACAAAGTAAATGAGTAAGAAAAAATTAATGAAGTCACTCCTGTTTCCCGATTGTAAAGTTACACTGTAAGTACATAGGGTGTCCCAAAACAACTGAGACCAAGTCTGTAATTCAAAAAGTATGATAGATATCGAAATGCGGTTTATGAAAGGTTGTAGCCCATACTATTAGCTATCAAACCTCAAAATTTGAGCTTATTCGGTTGAAAACTCACCGAGTTATAACATTTTTTCGGGGACGAGCTGAACAGAACCCTCCACTATTTTCGAGTGATATTTTTCATTTCGCGAACTGTTCGTGAGTGGCGCTGCAAATCGCGACGCTGTGGATCGGGTGGAGGGATGAAGTGGTATTTGATCTGGATGCAGGTTTTATCCTATTAACATGTGTTTTCATTGCAATCGTCCGCGGGAAAGCTCAGTGCAGCCGAAACCGTCAAGCGTAACCGAGTGTTTTCTCGCGAAGCACAATGAGTTCGCCCGCTGAGTTGAAACAAGAACAACGTTATGCCATTCGCTATTGCGTTTGCCGTGGCCTTTCTGCCTTCGATACTTTAAATGAGATGACAGTTGCTTATGGACTAAATCGACTTGGAAAAGTACTATTCTTCGTTGGCATAAATGCTTTTCCGTGGGTCGAGAGTCGGCAGCTTGTTTCAACTCAGCGGGCGAACTCATTGCGCTTCGCGAGAAAACACTCGGTTACGCTTGACGGTTTCGGCTGCACTGAGCTTTCCCGCGGACGATTGCAATGAAAACACATGTTAATAGGATAAAACCTGCATCCAGATCAAATACCACTTCATCCCTCCACCCGATCCACAGCGTCGCGATTTGCAGCGCCACTCACGAACAGTTCGCGAAATGAAAAATATCACTCGAAAATAGTGGAGGGTTCTGTTCAGCTCGTCCCCGAAAAAATGTTATAACTCGGTGAGTTTTCAACCGAATAAGCTCAAATTTTGAGGTTTGATAGCTAATAGTATGGGCTACAACCTTTCATAAACCGCATTTCGATATCTATCATACCTCCCGAATTACAGACTTGGTCTCCGTTGTTTTGGGACACCCTATGTAAAATGTTACTGAACTGTCGCACTCGCAATGCTCATTAGGATCCAAACTTCTCTAAAAGCGCGGAATGAACTACTGACTCAACGCAGATTCTTTAAAAATCTCGTATAAACGAAAAAAACGTGCCAATTCTGTATTTAATGCTTAAAGATGGAGTAGTAAACTAAACATAAATAAATATGCTTATAAGGAAACGTAAATAAATGTAGAGATAAATCTCATGATGTGACTCATTACTTTTTAAATAAATAGGGGTACCCTTGCCCAAACCCCTAGGGGGCGCTTTGAGGGCTCCTGTGAGAAGATCTAAATAGAGGAGGGGCTCTTCTAAGGTGGACTATCTCCTTTAAATAAAACATGAAAACCAACTCGGGGGATATTTTTAGCAAACAGTGACCAAGAAATGAATATTTACAGTTTTTAAATAGGAAAATTTACATAACTGTATGACGAAATAAAAAATGAACACTAGGGGTGTCACAGAACCTACACTAATGCATGATGAAGAAGTAATGCTAATACTTTTTATTCTTGGATACTAGGGTGTTCCTAGAGTCGCAAGTAAACGGCTGTTGAAAAATTTGGGGTTTAGTTGTATGAGGAACAAAAACACATCGCCCGCTGTGCTTACTTGTGCACATGGTTACAGATCACACAAGTAAAGGAAATCATCATTTTCAGATCAAATTTCAGCTCAAGCCTGAAATTTGAGTCTTAGTTACAGTTACGTTTCCGTGGTTACCATTACTTCGGCCCCGGTAATAAACAAGGGCGAACTGCGACCGAAAAAATGATAAAGAGTATAGCGGCCTATCAATGCTTGAACCTGCCTACTTTAGTTGTTCTTTTGTCGTATAAAGGAGCCAAACGCGATCCGAATTAACGCTAAATATCGACTGGTCCATCGAAATTTTTTCCGATGTTCCCTTGCCTGCCTGCTCACCCTAATACTTAATATAATAACATTTTTATCGCAGCTGAAATCATAAATGTTACCAAAAGAGCGGCAGCTTCCTAGCACTGTAAAAGCTAAGAGCTGCTTTCGCCGTGCGTTCCCGAGGAAATTTTGCGTTCACAAATGCAGCGACAGACCACAATAAGGCCTCGCAGCAAAATGTTTGATTAGGATACATTTTTTATATTACTCAGAGCCAAAGGGTCGTAACTAATAATCTTTCGAAGAATGAAAATAACGGTATTCATGGAATTCTAAATTAAACTTTTTGATTAGTAAAAAGTTTGAAAAACTTGATCAACGTACTTAAATGAAGACGATGTATTTAAAAATGGCCATTAAATGACGAGCGAGGGGAGAGAGGAAATAACCAAGATTTCCGAGAGGCCTTAGAATGAAAGATATGTAGGTACGATCCTTCGACTCCGAGCTACAGATTTACATTCACAAAAAATACATGAACCTAACCTAACTCTTCTTTTTTATTCTTTTTCTTCTTTGTTTTTTTTATTGTTTTTTGTTTTTTTTTGTTTTTTTTTTGTTTTTTTTTGTTTTTTTTTTGTTTTTTTTTTGTTTATTTGTTTTTTTGTTTTTTTTTGTTTTTTTTTATTGTTTTTTGTTTTTTTTTGGTTTTTTCTGTTTTTTTTTGTATTTTTTTTGTTTTTTTTGTTTTTTTGTTTTTTTTTGTTTTTTTTTGTTTTTTTTGTTGTTTTTTTTTGGTTTGTTTTTTTTTTTTGTTTTCTTTATCTTCATTTATTTCCTATGATAGACTTTCAGAAAAAGTATACACTACTTCAGTTCTTTGGGGACCGTTCATAAAATACGCGACGCCCTATAGGGGGAGATGGGGTCGAGAAGAGTGTTATAGGTTCTTTTTTTACACGCTAAGAGTTACGTGGCGGGGAGTGGGGAAATTCGAAATTTTGTGTTACGTATTTTATGAAAGGCCCTTACATAGTCTCTGTTCAAACGATTCTACTACCCTTTTTTATTGAAGAAAAAAATTCTGCCATCAAATCCCAGAATCCACGCCAGTTACGACTTTTCGTCCACAAGTTGCCGCCATGTTCCATATCCACACATTCTTCATGATTCTTCTTCTTCCTCTCTTCATTCATTCCGCGATCCTTCATATCGTTGATCTTCATCTTCTTTCTTCATCCGAGGCAATATCTTGAAAATATTCTTGTCTTGTCTACGCGAAGTGACCGTTTCGGTTCCATTTTTCCAGTCGGTGATTTCAGGCAATGACTCTTCTCTGTATTACGTCTTGTCCATGAGGGTCTCTTCCCTGTGCAGCGGATATATTCATCGTTCACAGGGACGTATCATCATTAATCTGAAATCTTGATCATCTCTGATTAAACGGTGCGATTGTTCCGTTCCGTTGTTTTCGTTGGCACAAAAAATCGCGTCTTCATCCTAGTGCCGTAATGAGCCATATTTTCACATGCCTCTAGGTAGTGGGCATCAAACCCGACTTTGACTTGCTTCTAATGCGTTGTAAATGAAGACTCACTCGTGGATGACACATTCACTATTGTCAAAAGCATCAATCCTTCTATCAGAGTGACTGCTGGCATTGTACTTTTTAGACTCTATAAACCGGTGAAAAATGCAGACTCGGCAAGTTGATGGTATCTGAAGACATTTTCATGATAGGGCCTGGGGTTCCGTGCAATTGTAACCTCAGATTGTCAAAAATTGAGACCATCTTTTTTTCTTTGCAACTTATTTGGCTTCTATTCCCTTTTCATTTAGCAAGTTAGGAATCTGCAGCCATCTATAGACATATGTGTTTAAAATCAGGAGACACCAGAGGGATTTTTGGCATATCCGTGCTCCAGGCTTTTCAAATTTTCAGGGATTAAGGCCGAGTAGAATCTGTTTCTGCAGATCCACTCGTCAGTTCCGGGAAAATTTGACGCCATTAATGAGACAATTTGAAAAAAACTGATTTTCAAATTTTCAGGGATTAAGGCCGAGTAGAATCTGTTTCTGCAGATCCACTCGTCAGTTCCGGGAAAATTTGACGCCATTAATGAGACAATTTGAAAAAACTGGTTTTCAAATTTTCAGGGATTAAGGCCGAGTAGAATCTGTTTCTGCAGATCCACTCGTCAGTTCCGGGAAAATTTGACGCCATAATTGAGACAATTTGAAAATACTGATGCCGAGGGTTGAGTAATCACCATTTACCAACGTGACGAAGCTGGTATGCAATGTTTGTGGCGCCTGCGATATTGAAGATATAATTCAAGTCTGACTTTTTCGAGTCTGCATTCTTCTAGATTTACTTAATCTTCGACTAAAATGCCTTTTGAGTCGCTGTGGCTCCGCTTGAGACTGAGTACGCATTTTCCGACTGTATGGTAAATTCTCCTTCGAGAGGAGAATACAGCCTTTTTCGTCAATGATGCGATATCAAGATGGATTCATCGTTGACTTCCAAATGATGACTTCAAAAATTGAGAGGAGAATACAGCCTTTTTCGTCGATGATGCGATATCATGATGGATTCATCGTTGACTTCCAAATGATGACTTCAAAAATTGAGAGGAGAATACAGCCTTTTTCGTCAATGATGCAATATCATGATGGATTCATCGTTGACTTCCAAATGATGACTTCAAAAATTGAGAAGAGAGTACAGCCTTTTTCGTCAATGATGCGATATCAACATGGATTCATCGTTGACTTCCAAATGATGACTTCAAAAATTGAGAGGAGAATACAGCCTTTTTCGTCGATGATGCGATATAATGATGGATTCATCGTTGACTTCCAAATGATGACTTCAAAAATTGAGAAGAGAATACAGCCTTTTTCGTCAATGATGCGATATCATGATGGATTCATCATTGACCTCCAGATGATGACTTCAAACACTGACTTCTGATAAGCTTCCTTGTGTTCCGGTGAGATTTGCCACACCCCATTCTGAAAATCTGTACCTCTTCTTGCAATTTTAATACCTTGAATAAGTTTAATCTTGTCAGAGTTACAACCCTGTTGCCATTCGGTAATATCCGGCTTACTCCGTACACCAGGCGATAATCGACTCCGCACTCTTTCCGACGTATTCTCACGATGTGAAAGAGATCAGTCCGTGAGCATTCTTACTATTATTGAATGGTGTAATAAGAAGCGTGTATTCTGAGGTTCTGCGTGATTTTTCGGGATTCGAGCCGAGCAATCATCAATTTCGCAGAATTTAGGGGTCTTCTTACTATCTAAACTAATTTTCATTGACGGTGAAACGGTGACAGTGGACGGTGTACAAGTTGCACACGCTGGCAGGCTCAGGGTAGGCAATTTGCAACTTTCGTGTAGCGTTTGGAGTATATCTACGAAGTTGAAGGCGCTACATATGGAGCGCGCGTTCATTGCCTGCTGCAATTCGAATTGGCAACGTCACAAAATGTGTGTTTTGCTGGCGAAGGCGTACACTGATTAGGAACTTTCTGCTTCTGATTGACTAAAATACAAAAATATCTATGATGTGGGTCTCGTTGGACGTTCTGCCAAAAATTTAAGAGCCGCAAAAATGAAAGCCGTCGCTACGAAAGACCAATAATGGTACTTAGTTCATATAAGAATGTCATCCAAAATGTTTGGTGCTGTGAAAACCGTGTTGCTCGGACAAGTTAATCATCAGGCTCACAGGCGGCACTCATTTAGAATGTTTGCCGTGTAGTAAACATGTTGCTCCAAAATACTGACTATGTGGTCCGTTTAGAGCACAGAGTATGTTTTATGTTCTAAATGATTTAACAATCGCATTGACATGGAACACAGAGGTCCCATTTGTTAATAATTTGAAAAACAAGTTGGCATACTGGTCAAATGTAACGAAGTCTTCAGAAAACGAACATTTTTATAGGTAAATAGCAAGTGCCGAAAACCAACATTGCGCTTTTGAAAATGTTGAGTTGTGACTTTGTGAGTAGATTCATATAGGTAAATTGACATTTTTCAGTAAGCTTATTTCAGGGAGTGAGTCGAGAGAAGAGATATAGATGCAGAGGACGATCCTGGTCAGAAGACGGTGACCGTAACTTACATCCACTTCTGCTATTTGAATCAAATTTGACCGCTTGGAAGAGCTGAAACTGCGACTAGTCAAAATAACATTCAGATGATTCCGAAGTTTCATCCAGGGTTTACGTTGGAGAGGTCCGTGTGGATCAAATTCGGCGATTAAGAACAATTCGGAAATCGTTGCAGGCAAGAAAATGGGATATAAGATGGCAGTACTTGGAAAAAGCCGCAGACAGCCCCTGCGGGCTATAGGCAGGCAATAAAGGGTAACTCGAAAAAAAAAAAGAAAAAAAAGATTGGAGAGATTTCAAATCTCATCAAAATATTTCAATAAGTTGCACGACGTCGTGAAATATTTCCTATTTTTCTAGGGCAAGAGTATGCAAGCCGCACAACCTAAGCTAACTTTTATATTAGCCCCACTTCAAGTTCACAAGCTAGCTTATTTCGCAATGATTAATGATGTTATTAACACAAAGGGGGGAACCCAAGAGCAAAATCAGACAGTTCTTCAGGGTGAAAACAAGAGAAGTGTTTGAAAAAAGAGAGAAACAAAGGGGGGAAAACGTGCCATTAGAAAATATCTAGCAACGCGTCGCATATGAACAATACTATCTTGATGAAGTGCACAAAAACTTATGAAGAGATTCGTAAGTAAGTCGAAGTAAGTTAAGCGACTATATCCTGCTGAGGGAGTAAAAATCTCTTGATATTGTCACAAAGTCTAAACTGATAAGACTAGCTAGCTAGAGCTGTGGCTACTTCGTGATAAGCAGGGAGAGCTGACAACACTGAAAAATGGTGTCATATTGGTGAGGAAAATTGAGTATTCAAAAACGAATGCGCGTGAATTTTTATCATGCATGGTATACCACTGTAGTTGAAGATCTGTAAATTAAAGCACGCTTTCCCTAATCTTTCCAATTTTTCCAAAGAGGCTTATCGTGCAAAATTTCAATATTTTATTTTCTTAGAAAAGTAAAACCCTAGTTAAATACAATGACACAGTTGAAGACGCATGAATGTCCGGTATTGAAACCAGAGATCGATAAGCTCCTCCGATAGTATTTCGGGGTGGTACACTCAGTAATAATTTTAGCATTAGCTATTAGTTTAAATTATTATTTCAGTAATGGTATCAGTATTGAAAGAAATTACTCGTTATTATCATTAAAAAGGATATCAAAAATTGCAGATTTAAAGTCAGTCCTAAAATCGAGTGACTCTCTCTTCATATATTTAGAATTGACCGAACACGAGTGAAGAAATTTTACTGACATTTCAAAATCTTTGGCTCGCATCCGTGCAGCTAGATTCAACTGACATCAGCAGAATTATTTATATCAGACATCGTATTCATCAAAAAGTAGCTCGTGAAAGTGTCTTATAAAAATCGGTGTTAAAAAGTTCGGGATCAAAATACTTTACCGCAGACAGCCCCTGACGGTTAGGCAGTCGAAATTGGACTTCATTTTACAATTGGAAACCACTATTTCCAGCTCAATATAGAAACAACCTGTGTGCCATTGGTTTGTATATGCAGATAAGTACCTTTATATGTGAGTCAGATATTTAGTTCCTATTGCAAAATGCAGTCCAATAATCTCCTGTGAATTACATACAATAAAAACACCTTTCATTATTAAGTGCGACTGTTAATCTATCCTAGTTTTTAAAACGCGGGACATATGATGGAGCTCCGCCGACAGCCCCTAACGATTAGGTAATATTCAATTCGCGCTACACGAGTATAAAATAAAATTTGAACAGTTAATTTTGTCGGACTCTTCTACGTGTGTTCCTGAGAGAATATTGTTAGGGCTACTCAAGTAGATTACCAGTGGCGTGGCGTGAATTGCGATAAATCGATTGTTATGCCATTTAAACCCATGATAAAGAATCGATTATTAAGGTGTTCGCTGCGAACACCCTGTTTATCGATCCTTTTCCATAGGTTTAAATGGCCGATCAGTCGATATATCGCAAATCACACCACGCCACTGTATATTACGTAAACCATTTAGCAGGGAGGAGGTCTATTCTTGCCTTTTTGGATCTTACGATAAGGGAGGGGAGGGGTCTTGCGGACAATTTCCATAAAAAAAAGAAAGAAAGAAAAAAGAAAAAAAAATCCCAAATTTTCTGATTCTTAAAATACTTATGTCCGACTGACATTTAATAACCTAATCATTGCACTCACCGCCTGTTTCGTCTCTGCCCGCACGCAGTGCGGCGATTTCGGCCAGACAGCGAGCGCACTCTCTTGAGTTCTTACACTTGGATAAGTAGATCTATGGAGTAATGGATATCAGACTATCTGGCTATACATTATACATGCATGTATTACATGCTTCCGAGGAAATCTATACTGACCAGTACCAGATTTCTGATCATTGTAACCATTTAACTGGTAAATCTAGACGCACGGTCAACACGCTCAGGAGTCTGATGCTGGCCAATAGATTTCCTAGGAGATAGAAATGACCAGACAGTCAAAGACCCATTCCCAGCATATTTTCTGTGTCGTGCATGCGGATTGAACGAGTTATCTAAAGAGGGACGTAACCGTCAAAAGTAAAGTTTCGAGATAACATAAAAAAACTTGAGCTCTATCGACAATTTTTCATATTCCTGTTTAAATAATATATTCAAATCGTTTTTATCGTTTATAAGTGCTCTGCGCTGGGGAGGTGGCTTAGAACTTACGCCTTTTTTCCACTAAAGCAGATATTCAAATGTTTGGAAAAAAGTTCAAAGAGTAATTTCATTTAGAATTGCAAGGTGGTAAAATGTGTCCACCCTTAAAAAACAGTATTCAGTCGTGAATTCAATTGCTGAAAATTCGGCGGTTACGCCTTCTTCAAATAACTCGTTCAATCATTGCCCTCACTGCCCGTTTCGTCTCTACCCGCACGCAGTGCGGTGATTTCGGCCAGGCTGTGAGAGCAATTCCTAAGTTCTTACACACATCAGTGACGAGGAGAACAAATTAACATTTTATCTATTCTAATTTTCTTGCTAATTTACTGCAATTTATATTTAAAATGAAAATATTACTTCCGATCAAAACGTATTGCTGGCGACGGGTATAAACGGGCAGGCTGAAACGATGAGAAAAATTCACGAGGACCGGTCGATATTAGGGGTGATTTTTAACCATAGTTGACCTCCTTCAAGTGCCAAAAAAAAAAACACTTAAAATGGGCAGTTGACCTCCTTCAAGTGCCAAAAAAAACACTTAAAATGGGCCAGTTCAAGCAGTGATGGACCTAAATAGGTTGCCGGTTAAATTTTTGGCCCACGATTTAGGCCCTGACTAACGAACAACATACGTCTTGTTACTATCAAAAAATATACAAATTCTGAGTAAAAAAAAAAGTTTGAACGCAAATAAACGCGAGGTAGTGTTTCACTACTACTGCCTACTTTTTGTTTTTCAACAGACGTTAATGCGTGTGGACAAGGATTTTTCCAAAAAATTCAAATCATTTGGCTCAAAAACTAAACGTATCGATGAGCAATTTAGATCTAAATTTCCACTCAGGTGCTACTTGCTTTGCAAGAATTTAATACACTTTTTCCCATAACCAGTCTGTGAATTTCCATCGCTCGTTCACATAAATTCACAGATTATTTCAAAGATATATTTTCCATTTAAAAAACTGTAAAACATCATCGGTGGTTGCATCGAACAAGGGTAGAACCGGGAGAGCCGGGGACCTTGGACCTTCATAGTTCTACTTGACTCTCTTGAAAGATGGGACCTTTGAAACTGTATTTTAAATTAATTTACACATTTAAAATGGCTCTTAGGCCGTCTCAATTTCTAAAATTTAAAAGGAGGCATCCTCTCCAACCCTTTTAGAAGCTGGGGGCGACTTTGCACAACCCTTTGGTGGAATGTCTTCCTACGCGCCCCATGACCCTCTCCTACGATTAAATACCTCTCCTACGAAAAATTTCTAGTTCCTCCCATGGATACGTATTTTGCGACCTTAGCATCTACTTATTGTTGGCTCAAACAGATGGAAATAAAATTTAAAACTGTATTGTGAATAAGGTAGTGAGTTGCGTTAAGAACAGTGAGTGTAAGGAGCATTATCATTGTTATTCTTTTCTTTGGAAGAATAGGGCTTCGGAAATATGAGTATTCAGTGGATCATTTGAGAAAGAAATCATTTGCGTCAGAGAAGCTACCATTTACGAAAGGATCCTGATGAACATTTGAGCTGCATGTGATGCAAAAAATAAAAAATGCGTTACGGAAGAAAACTGCTTGGCGGAAAACGCGAGCACTTGGAAAATCATGAAAAAATAGAAAGAAAACCGCGAGCACCCTCGGAATGTTACGGCTTAGTGTAACAGACCTGCAAAATTTCTATGATTTCCGGAAAAAAAAGGGGCGAGAAAAGGATTACCTCATTAAAAATATGCTAAAAATAGGATGCTCGAAGGGATGTCTTGAGATTCATTGAGGAT
The DNA here is from genome assembly GCF_918797505.1 of Bemisia tabaci. Taxonomy (NCBI): domain Eukaryota; kingdom Metazoa; phylum Arthropoda; class Insecta; order Hemiptera; family Aleyrodidae; genus Bemisia; species Bemisia tabaci. The sequence continues at coordinate 30,764 of NW_027311792.1, forward strand.
CAATATTTCATTCAGAAATGTTTTTTTTTTTTAAATTCGATCAAATTTCGAGAAAAAGATTATGAAGGCCTTTATAACCTTGGTGCAAGAAATATTCGTCAGAGATCTGGATTGAGAAGAAAAATGTGACTGAAGGGAGGATAGATGATTTCATGACTGGCATACTAAGTACAACAAACATAATCCGAATGCTTCCAAAATAATTTATATCGGGATGTACGCGGTATGCGTGAAGGATTCCTGCAGTCTTGTAGGCGCTAATATATGCGTTCCATGCCGACCGCGCGCACTGTCGTTTGGTGCAATGCGTTAAGTATCCCTACAGGTTTTCAGGCGTGAATACGCGCTTTATGCCTACCGCATTGTAATCGGCACGATTACTCTGACTCGCCGAGTTAAAAATCTCTCAACTTTCTACTTAGATTCTTTAAATAAAAAAAAAATGTTTTTTTACTAAGATGAAGTTCACCACTTTCTGTATTGATTTTAGTCAGTTGAAGTGTGCTGCATAAAATCCATCTATTAATTTTCTTCTCCTTATTTACTATATTTTAGTAGTCTTAAACAAGAGGCATTGCAAGTGGGATAATTACAAGAAATAATATAAGCGCGCTTAATTACTTTTAGTGAAATTTACTAAGATTGCGTTTAATTTTAGTGAATATTACTGGGAGATTAGATTTTTTTATGGGGGGGGGAGGGGGGAGAGAGACCTGCGACCGTACTAGTGAAGTGGTGCACACACTAGAACTTAGGACTGCAGGACCCGGCGCACACTAAAGAGGATAATACACCCCTGTCATAGTGTCATTTCTCGCACATATCTCTGTGTACACATAAGAAGAGACACATACTAATACGAATCCTGAAATTTTTGAGACTCGTGTCGTTTTTCCCAATGTATTCAGTTTTCATTCTGTCTGGTTTAGATTTTTGGGCTATAGATGTACTATGTGCATTTCATAAGCATTTCCCTTCAGGTGATGTAAATGGGATTTCGAGTTGAGGGGGTATCAAGGAGCATCTGGAAATTATACGCCTAAAGATTCAAATTAGGCACTGAAGACAGCAATATATGAGTAGGCTCATTAAGCACGGCAAGCAGGAGAGCAGAATTCAACTGCAGATTTCTACAGCTCTAAAGATGCGTAACTATTAAGGAAATAAATACTTAAGAATAGTCGACGATGCTAGGGTAAATTCAAATTACAGGCACTGAATACAGCAATATATAAGTAGGCTCATTAAGCACGGCAAGCAGGAGAGCAGAATTCAACTGCAGATTTCTACAGCTCTAAAGATGCGTAACTATTAAGGAAATAAATACTTAAGAATCGTCAACGAGGAGGGTAAAAGGCAACGGTATCCAAAACTTAAAAGTATCATTTCTCATGAGAGAATTTTTTACACCATCCTCTTGAAAATTTTTCAGGAAATAACCACGAAAGAAATTAGAGTTCATTCTCAGTTCACGACAAAAAAGATTAATTTCAAATAAGGGATAGGAATGTAGACAAATATTTCAAAGTGAATTCCTTGAAATTATTACTAAAATGATGACTTTAACTGCAACGTTCGGTGGAATCGTATTGTCACATTTCATCTCCTCACATGGCTTAAAGCTGATTAGTTATAGAAGAATTAAACTTTTTAACGACTTTCTTAAAACTAGGTATACGGCCGAATCGTCATAGTGGGTGCCTGGGTTTAAGGCCTTGAGGTGAATCGTGTGGAAGCTGGTAAATTGCGCCGATTCCCAAAGAAGCTGATCGTAAATTGCGCCTATTTCGAAAAGAGCACGGATGGAAAATTGCGCCGATTCTGCCTTATTTTGCAGTTTTTCAGAAGGACCTGACAACGCTGTTGATCAATGCAGCAGTAGCGAAGCAGATGAGATTGAACGTGTTATCTCACAATCAGTGTAGATAGGATAGAATCTATGAAAATATGAAAAAATCTATGAGTACTTATATGAAAAAGATCAATCGTCCGAAATTAGTAAGTGGCTTCATCACATTTTTGGACTGTTTATTTCTTGACCCCGACGAAGTTGAAAGTTGCTTTGTGGAAAATTTTATGACTGACTGTCCAAACGATGACAGAGTAAAGTTATATTGTGATTACTTCGTGGACAATTATCTGGACGTTGATGTCACCTATCCTCCCTATTTATGGGCATGTGCATCGCCGGACACGTTCAGAACAACTAATTGTTGCGAATCGTTCCACAGCAAATTCGGTGACTACTTTTATTCGGCACATCCACATTTACCCGCTTTTCTAGAGGCTCTACTACATTATCAACTCGAGGTCTATAATAAAATTCAAAGTATCGACACTTCTGCAAGAGTCAGACCCCCAGTAAGCGAAGAACAAGCCAGAATCAATCAACTCCTCATATGGACGACGTGAACTCACTCGGTATCAATTCGCCAAACGGGCATCTTATCACTTCAATTCAGAGAAAAAATAAAGCGCAGGTAAGCTTGCATTTTAAGTTTTTAAGCGCTCAGCCGATAGGCGGCGCTTTTTGATTTCGATTTGCCACTAGAGCTCTAGTATAGTAGGGCGCTCAAGCGATCAAATGGCGCACCAACTCATCGATGCACGAAACGCCATTTTTACTTTTTTTTTTTTTGATTACCTCATTATGCCTCTGTGAATACGATTAAATGCAAATTAGCGTAAGAAATAAATAACAGTCCTAAAACTCTCTTTGCTATGCGGTTTATAGTTATCCTATAATTACTTCTGAAAGTTCAAGATTCGCGTTCTGTTTTCCGAAAACTTTTCCACCGGTGATAACCTTATTCGGAGACCTTAGTAGAATTCGCCTACATCTAGGTTATGTGTCTTTGACCTAGGTACTGGAGAGTATTGCCATCCTTTTGCCCTTCTCTAATTGGTTCATGAGTTTTGGCGTCTTTGGCCCTCTTCTGGCTTAATAAGATCAATGTTCATTTTCTGTAGGTACATCAAGGTAGATTTACACAGGTATGGAAAAGTTGAAAATTTCCCATGAGCCTCAGTACGTGTCACATGACCTCGTGACGTAGGTTAAGGGGCCCGTTTTTTAATTAAATTACAATCAAATTAACATTCAAACGTTTGTGCGTTTAAACACTAAAATTAATATCGCATAACCAAAATTGTGCAAAAAATCCCACAAAATTTTGACAAACGATAAACCGAACATAATAAATCAAAATTATCAAAACATCCAAAATGGCTGACGTTAAGGGGCCGCTGGAGAGCCAATCAGAGGCCAGTTGTTTAGTTCTGTCCATACCTGTGTAAATCTACCTTGTAGGTACATAGCCGCGATTCAGATTCAGATCAGATGACACTACTCTCCCGTATTTGCTTCTCGCGTCTCGCTTACTCCTTTGTGTTTTCATATTTCGTCCATCTCCCTCCATCCATAATTAATTCCATAATCCATCCGCCTCGTTTAAGATTGTGTTGTGAAATTTAAGATTGTGAAATTGTCTGAAATTTGAAGCATAATATTTTGGAATTATTCAAAGTATGTCGTGTCTTGTCTTCAGACTCGTTCTGCCCACCTCGTGAAGTTTGTGAAAGTTTCTGAAGTATAATGCTGTGAAATTATTTGACCAATTATCATGCTACCTCAGAGACTGTTTTAGTGTTTTTGGGTTAATTAAAGTATGTCAGGTAGGAGATCTGCCATTTGCGATACATGCAAAATGCTTCATTATACTAGTGTACCACAGTTGTTCTCAAGCACCAATTACAACACGGTTTGCATTTTTATGCTGAATAGCATAGATAAACGACTGGAGCATTTTGCGCAGCTCAAGCGCAGGGATTTGTACCTTCGTAATTGTCACCACCTCATCGCTGCAAATTATGAAAAGGACCGCTCGAGTGTATCCTTGATCATAGAATATCTGTTATTCTCAAAGCGATGTCGTCATCACATCCCTGTCAGTTCACAACTTCTAATTATTGAGTTTAACTAGGTGTCAAAAAATCTGAGATATCTGAAGTAGCAGAAAATTGTGTACTTTCAAAGTCTAAGATTTTTTGCGGCACCGACAGTTTCATAAATCTTCCTTATAACACTCTACTCTGAAACCGCTACATTCTACCTCTCACATTGCTCCATAACAAAGGTATGTGTTAGCCTCTTATTTGTACTAAAAATTCTAGGTTTCATGACTCATTTACTCATTCACTCTCTGGTGAATTTGGTTCCGTCAGATTCATTGCAAGACACCTTATGTGTTATCTCCGCAGACCTAACACAGACATTTGAACGCTCAATGAGAGCAAAATTTCAACTGGCCTGTTGTCTACTTTTCAGTAAAGAGGGTAAATAACCTTCCTTAAGGACTCGCTTTGAGACGATAAAACAAGGTTTCTCCATTACTTACCGTAAGACGATAATAAGTGTTCCACCAGACTATGTAGGAGATGAGGTTGAAAGTTACATCACCTCCATGTGTGAGGAAGTTTTCTTACCTACAACCTGATTTTATGACTTACAATAACAAAAGATACTGCTTTCGCCTGGCATTTTTTCATGCGTCGCATCGTCTAATAAACGGGGACCTACATTTACTTGATTCCATGAATAGGTAAAATGGCAGAGAGAATTTCGTCGAATGATCACTACGGCCATCTCTCATCCAGTTGGAGAACTTTTACTTACCTTTGATTAAAAAATTCATGAACCATAGAGTTTTTGGAAATTGAGTACACAATATTATTGTGAAAGATTTTTGAGGTTGAGTCTTTGTTTACATTCTCAAAGTATCAAAAGTTCTACAGTTTCATCGTGTTTCCTCCTAACTTTGTCAGCTTATGAGCAATGGCTCCTAATTTACTCAACTCCTCAGCAGGCCAAAACTCTATACCTCTACAGATACATATGAGAATCATGCGTTTCAACGAAACCTACGAGTCCTCTTATCATCACTCAGGAACCACCGATCTTTTCTGCAGGTGTCATGGACCATTCATGACAAATACTGTTGCAACCACCCTTATCCTAGGTACATATCTATGCATAGTAATTCTAGTGATCAGCTCCATACTCACAATGTAATTTCTGTAAAATACAGTTGGACGGTGGAATTACCAGACCCCGTATCTCGGTTTGCGACGTTGTAGACTTCCTTTCATACTTTCTTCTTTACACGGAAAACCAACCAACATCAATTTATAAAAACTTCTGCAATTTTTCTTCTCTGTGCAAAGAAAACTCTGTGAAAACCAAGGAGGAAAAATGATTTGTTCTCTGTCAAAAGAATAAAATGGGAGCGGAGATTTTTAAGCACCGCAAACGAGATACATGGTCTGCTAGTTTCACTGTTGACTTGTTACGATATACCTATACCTACAATATCCCTATAGATTACATTGAAGATATTACTGTCCCTGTAACAGTGACTGATTCGAATGTTATCACAGTAGAGGGTTTCAGATATTTGGGCCAGCATGGTTTATTAATTACACAGAACGTAAGTTACCTTTATAAATTAAGGCGTAGAGGCAACTTCTGCCTTTGGTTGGCCAGAAATTTCTGTAAACGCATTTAAATTCCTAAAATTTATGAGAAATTCCGAATCTACTAAATGAAAGCAAGGATTTCAGGAGAACATGATTAACAATTTGCTGTCAGAAGGAAAACTGCGGAAGGAAAGTGGGAAAGATTTTTCACTAAGGCTCAACATAATATGAGGAGGAAAAAATGAATGTAATTTCCGTTTACCCTGGTTATAATTCTGGTATTGCAAGAATTCTCTTTCTCTATTTACGTAATTACGTATTAGATTATTGTATTGTATGAAATCCTGTTATCACGAAGACAGAGTATCATAGAGCATAAACAATAAACATAGGAAAGGTTGTGTCTGATCATGAGTCATTAGAAGGTTTTAGCGTAGTGTGCTGCAACCTAGCGGACACATGGTGCCTTCGATTCGCGAAAAGTTACCTTCAGTACTCACAATCAGTTGCAGTTGATTGATTTCGTTTATTGTCTCATCATTTACCTATTAATATTTATATTTCGTTCATTTATTTACCTATAATATTTTTTACGTGTCCAATTAGGGCATCATTAAAACAATTAATTTGGCCTCGTTAAGTGATACGTTCATCTTTGATACATTTTCTTCAAATGATCTAGAAAAGTTATTTTTTTGGAGCCGTAATAGTTTTCTCTGTTTTTATGAGAAATCGAGGATTTTTTATGTATTAATATTTCGGTACTTAAGTAATGGATCATTATTTTTCTTATGGATCTTGGATTTTTTTTCGGGGGGGGGGGGGGAGGAAGCACAATTTTAGATGTTTTAATTATTGCAAATTTTAACATACTCAGTTAATAGGTAGTAAATTAAATCTGGGACTCATTAAAATTGCGCTCACCGCTGAGCGCTTCTCTAATACCCACGTATTAGAACTTTCCCGCTTGTTTTTTTTCAAATCGCTTCACCAGCGTAGTCGAACCATCAATATTTTTAAAACCCACTAAGAACTGTCTTACGTAATCGGCGCAATTTTCTTATTCCAATTTTTCGGGATCGGCGCAATTTACAATCATCGTTGTGCGGAATCGGCGCAATTTACCGACTCCCGAATCGTGTAAGGCCTTGAGGTGAATCTTGTAAGGCCTCGAAATGGTTCCGCTGAACCCGGGTTCCCGGGAACCCGAGTTGTTTTCATCGCGACTTGCCCCTCACGGCCGAGGCGTGCAACGGCGACCGCCGCTCGTGCAGTTCCGGCGAGGATCCCATCAGCAGACCCATACCCAGACCTGCTGGCGCTGAGCCCCGATGGACAGTGCCCTCCAAAACCCCCGGACCTCGCGCCACCGCCACTACACGCATGGCCACCCGAGGCCATTGTTACAGAGACAAAATCGCCAACGGATCCCCATCCAAGCGGAGCTTATCAATGCTCATCGATAAGTATCGATGAACGTTGGTGACCTCCACTTGGATGGGGATCTGCTAGCTGTTTGTCCGTGTAACGAGGGCCTCGGAGTCGAAGGTGCGTCTACGCAGTTCGTCCGACTGCCGGATGGAGGGTGTACGTCAAACAACCCCCCGGGCGCTCTGTCGGGTGACAGAGCGTTCGGCGGATTGCTTGGCGGACCATCCGTCCGATAGTCGGATGAACCGTGGAGACTCACCCTAAACTCGGTTCCCACCAACAACATGCACCACCACCAACATGCACCACCACCACCGACATGCACCACCACCACAATAACAACCACTACCCGAGACCCTCGTTACATGGACGAACAGCGAGCAGACCCCTGTCCAGGTGGAGTTCATCAATGCTCATCGATGTGGTGCCACGTTGGTGACCTCCACTTGGATGGGGATCTGCTCACTGATTGTCCTTATAACGAGAGCCAAGGAGTCGAAGGTGCGTCTACACAGTTCGCCCAACCGTCGGATGGAGGGTACGTCAAACAACTCCCCGAGCGCTCTGTCGGATGACAGAGCGCCCGGCGGACTATTTGGCGGACCATCTATCCGACAGTCGAACGAGCTGTGGAGACGCACCGTACAAAAATACAGTTAAAAAATAAGATAATAGTTAAAAAAGCGCCCCCCCCCCCCCCCTGAAGGTGATTTGTCAAGCTCAAGTGACGTGGTCGAAGTGGCATGCGATAAATCGCGTCGATTAGGTAAAAAATCTCGGTAGATATTGAATTTTTAGCAAAAAAAGGGCGATAGCCACAACACATAAGCCTAAAGAATCATTCTAAAACCAAAAATTGGCAAAATTAAGAGAAATGAAAGCAGAATAGTGCTAGGAAAAAAACTTCGCATTCGGTACAGAAATCGAATGCGAGATTTTTATCCTAACGCTATTCTTCTTTCATTTCTCTGAATTTTGCCAATTTTAGAGTTTAGAATGATTCTTTAGGCCAATATGCATTGTGCAGGGCCTATCGTACTTATTTTTGCTAAAAATTCAAAATCTGCCGAGATTTTTGATCTAATCGATGCGATACATCACATACCAATACGACCACGTCACTCGAGATTGACGTATCACCTTAACTTCAACAAGCGGGAGAAACAGGCGTCCACCCACTCACGATGTCAAATCAAAGAAATAAATAAAAAACATAACAAAAAAGAGAAAATATAATCAATTAGACGTTGACATAGGTGGAAAATGTTAGGGTGATTCGTCAAGCTCAAATGACGTGGTCGAACTGGCTTGCGATATATCGCAGTAATTAGATAAAAAGCCTCTATAGATATTGCATTTTTAGCTAATAAAAAGGGCGATGGTCCCTTGCGCATGAGCCTAGAGAATCATTCTTAACTAAAAAATATGCAAAATGTAGGGAATTGGAGGCAAAATCCTGATTGGAAAAAACATTGCATCCGATGTATAGAAATCGATAGGTAACTGACTCGAATGCGAGGTTTTTTCCAAGTAGGATATTACTTTCATTTCCCGACATTATGCACATTTTTTGGTTTAGAATAATTCTTGAGGATCATGCGCAGAGGCTATCGTCCTTCTTTAGTCTAAAAATTCAAAATCTGCCGAGATTTTTTACCTAATCGATAGGATGCATCGTATGCCAGTTCGACCATGTCACTTAGAGCTTGACGAATCGCCTTAAGATTATAAAGTAGTCAAACAATAGAGAGGGTAAGATAAAGATCCAAGAAGTAGAAATGAAACAGGAAAATAAACAGCAGATAGGAGGGAACTGTGAATAATATGACAAGAAAGCAGAGAAAATGTAAGAGGAAAAGAGTAATGAGTAGAGGGAGGTAGCACATACAAAGGGAGTCAGAGGGACCAACCGAAAATTAGGAGCGATTGAGGGAGCAAGTTAGAAGGGTTTGAGAAAAAAGAACAATGGGAAGGTAAAACCTAAATGATAAGCAGAGAATCGCGATGAGAAGAAAATAGGAATGTTTGTGAAAAAACGGCCTAAATTCCAACAATCCCTTCAAGTTAGGAAACTGAAGATACCTGACCTCATCATGGTAATCTGCATGAAAATGTAGAAACATCCTTAAAAATGTGGCCGGGGGGGGGGGGGGGGGATATTTAAGGGCCAAGAGTCGAAAATCAAGGAGAACAAGAAGGGAAAGGTCCTCATTTTTTAAAGTGGAGGGAAAGTTTGTGGAAAGCCAGTGGGCGGCCGCTTGAAAACATGAGAGCTTGGAAGATTCAGCATCCCTGAAATTCCAATTGAGGCATCTAAGCTGCCGCACTAAAGAAAAACGCCTTACGAGCCATCAGGTGTTGCAAAATTCCTTTGGTAAATCACGAATTTTCGGGGAGAATTTGTCAATATTTTTCTTCCCATTATTCAGAGAATTTGATTTGTGATTCGATCTAAAGTGTCTGAAAATGCCAAGGAAAAATATTCATGACTTTCTTCAAAAATAAACGTTTTCTTTGAGGACACCCCCCCCCCCCCCTTCAAAAAAAAGTACCTAACGCTAAGCCAGACAGCGCTCGAAATCCGAATAATGGTTAAATGAAATAGAAATGAAATACCGAATAATAGAATACGGCGAAGAAAAGTTTCCTCGACATTACAAGACCTCGCATTAAAAACGAAGATACTCGAGACTCGACAAAGTGGGTGGCACTTCTTTCAACAGGAGCTGGACTCGAAGCCGCCAATCTATCAGAGGAGGGGGAGGGGGGAGGCGGCTTGCACTGATATGATCGCAGGAGGATCATGATACAACGAGAATGAAAAGGGGAGGGGGGTGGCGGGAAGCGAGGAAAGTAACGCTCCTAAACAAGAGAAGTGAGAAGGTTCTCGACATTTTCCGAGAAAAAATTCGGAGAGGTAGGGGGGAGAGCGTAGGGACCTAAGAGTTTGATTGACAAGGAAGAGGAGATTCGGCAGGCTACAAAGGACAAAATCGAAGTCACGGGGGAAAAACCCGAAGTCTAGGAGGAAACAGAGCGAGGGAATCAGAATGAAATGAGCTGAAATCGCTCGCTCGGGCTGCGGATCCCGAGAAAAGGGTTTCTTATCTACCTAAAGGACCACCTGCAGACAGCCAGACATCCGGTGGGGTGTCTCGCCCGCCTGGTCGTCGCCAATTCTAATTTCATGATACTTCGCTCATTCCTTGTCCACGTATGTAATCAAATCAATCAAACGATGCCGCTCACCCTCTCATTCTAATTTGGCAAAAACCTTACTTATTTTGACAAGACGAAAAGAGAGTTCATCACCTCACCTCTCCCTTCTTTCGACTCATTCTCTTGTAGGTCTGATACAAGACGCCAAAAATGTTCGACAACGTTCAAATAATAATCAAAAAATTTCTGCGGTGTGATGTTCAAAAATATCCGATTATGATTAGGTACTTAAGTAACCTACTGAGGAGAAAACTGACCGAAATACTTTGTTCTTGTTTCTGGGAACAGAATTGCCATAGGATTTTAAAAAGGAGTTCCCTGAGAGTTTTTGGACTTCAGGTAGAGTTCCCTAACGATTTCGAAAATGTAGGATGGTTAAGAAGACAGTTAATTTGAAACAGTTTTATCGCAACATTTGTCGATGTAATAATGTCAAATGCATACTAATTTCAGAATTTCACCTCAACTCTCAAAGGAAACCTTTAGGTCCAGATCCATTCTCTGGAAAGCTACTTGTATACCTCAAGAAAACCTCTATAGGGAAAAAGGGAGGCGAATGGAGATATTTGAACGAAGCACCGATAAATAAAATATGCCTACGCTCAAATATTTATTGTGCAATTTTCCTCGCACTGCAAGAATGGTAGAGGTCAATGAATTGCACTGAAAAGAGCTGGAGGGGTAGGAAAGGAATCTTGGATATGATACTCCATAATGCTCTATAATATTGTCACATTAACAGATTAAACAATTCTGAGGCCTAAATTGACGGGTACTTCTCTGACCTCGCAAAAGGAAATAAGTACTTAACTGCGGCACCTAATTTATCTATTTCCGAATGGAAAAAACACATGCCAGGAAGAGGAGAAAAGAACAGCTGAGAAATGGAAGAAACAAAGAATGCGGAAAGTCATTGTGTTGAATGAGTACATGTGCAAAATTATATAGGTACATGGAGTACACGCGCTGTTTAAAATGAAATACTCCGAGTGATGAGACGACTGCTGTTGCCAGAGGAAGGTAACATAGAGCTATTAACATCAGATTGCCCATCCAGTTTCAGGGCAATCAACCTTTACTTGCTGACTAACTTGTGCATTAAGAAGACAATTATGTACCCGATCATTGTACCTATAATGAGAAAATTGAGACAAAGAATGTCCCGACAAAACGTGATCGACTCGAGAAAGGGCACCTCTTTTACATTTTGGAAATGTTTTCTACAACATATGGATTGCCTGATTTCAACAGCTCTTACAACGATTACTGTGTAAATACTCAAGATACAATGAGAAATGGTTTCGCTTTATATCTTAGTGCAACATGTTAAAACTAAACAGTGATCTGTCTCTCTTGTGAGATTTGGTCTGGTCATCTGGAGGACTTAAAGTGTGCCATTTCTCGAATGGGTCATTGAAATGCGTCATGAAATAATGAGAAGAATAATCCGTAGATGGGCAGAATTTAAATCAAAGTAGGAAAAGTATCTCAAACCTTGATTCCAGAACCAATCAAACCATCTCAGAGAGTTGAAAGCAGGCCAAGTTCTCGAGCACGCTAGACTGTCATGGTTGAAGCCTGAAAACACTCGACCGGATCGCGAAAATTTTCACTCACGAATCGTTAATGCTCTGACTGAATTACACTTCACATCTAATTTCATGGCGAGAATTCATGAGAATTGGAGTCAAATTCCGAAGGGACAAATCCGATACACGAAATTGCGCGGGAACACGCGGGCGTTCATCAGGATTGTTCAGTCACACGAAAACACGACAAAATATCCCGAGGGTATACTTAATCGCACTCAGAAAGTTCGTAAGCGAGAATTTGAAGTTGGAAGACATGCTAAAAACTTTAAAAACAGTTAGTGAATGGCAAGAATAACGTACTACCGAAGTCGGCGGCATGATGTCTGAAGCGTGCCGGCAGAGTTGAAGCTCACGCGACGCGAATCAAGCGAAGCAACCCATCATGTGACGCCGGAAAATGCCGCCGGCGAAGATCTTGACCGGAGGCACTATGGTATTGGGGAGGGGGAAGCTGGGAGGATACGCGAAGCAAGCACAAACATGAAAAAGTCACGCAGCAGCGTGAAGCGTCCAACCAATCAGCGCGCTAGATCTGCAAGGATACAGACTTTGACACGGGCAGGGTTGCAATATTTCTTGAAAAATAAAATCTCAAGTGAAATACATTTCATTCATTTTTTCAGAAATCTAGGACCTTTTCGATAAAAGGGCGTATGAGGCTGCCTGTGCTGCTAAGATTATGCAACGTAGTTCTATAATAATTATATACGAGTAACCTATTCGAAAGCTCTGCCATGAGTTTTCCCCTAGATCTGCTCCGAATTTTCCCTCACAGTTGAGTGGAAGTAACTCAACTGGATTTCATTGCAAATGCTGTGAAAAAATTACACATCTTAACTTAGCAGCATTTTAAGGCTCATACGCCCTTTTACCGATGAAGTCTTCAATGTAGGCATTAAATATATTGATGAGGATAGTGCAATATTATATTTTCGACTCCAACGTTGAAGTGCATAGTACGTGTTTTGATCGTTATGCACCACAAATACAAAAATTTTTCTTTTTTGCATTGGCTGTGTTTTTTAGGGCAAGTTACATGATAAAGGTAGCCCCAGAAAAGTATGAAAAACTTCACAGCATCATGGAATTACATGAAATATTTTACTATTTCAAGCGACATAACAAAAAAATGGAAAGTGCCTAGTACCAATGCTAAAATGCCTCATGAGAGCCTCAAATTTTGCAATAATTTTCCGGATTCTCTCCTAGACTTGCTTTTAGTTTTAGGGCATCCCTCAACCCCAGTAAAAATATCTATATGCACATCAATCTTTTCCTCAGTAAGGTGACATCGTTCTACAATAGGTAACCTCCCCCCTCCTTCAAAAAGAGATTTTCCTGCTGATATTTTGAAACTTAGATGATGTGCTAGCATGGTTTCATTCAGGTATCCATGCACAACAGAAACATAAAACTGGAAAGATCGCCATTTGATGGTAAAAGACTGATTTAGCCTCATTAGTGAATATCAATCATTGCTTAGATACTCGCCTTTCCTACATTTTGCTTACGATTCTCAAACTTTAACTCTCCATTATTATCTTTCAAAAGATGGACTACCTAGTGATGGAAAAGTAGCTGATCTAAGACAGAAAATGGTTTAAATGATGAACTAAGATGGGAAGCAAAAACTGTTTATAATTAAAATGCACACAGAAGGGATAACAATTGTTTTAAGTGGTAACAAGGAGACCTAATGACTTTGTTTCACAATTTTTAATTTTAATGTAACAGTCAAATGAAAAAATTGCATGAATGGTAAAATACTTACCTACAGGGGCGGATTCTTAAATAAGTTTACCTATTATCATCTTGAGAAATATCAAGACCAGCTGGAGTATCATCAAACTAGTGTAATAGTGGACATACTCTTCGCTTTTCTATTGTTATAAAAATTTCCGTGAAGTATTGCAAATATATTGTGGACCTATCTCTCCTCCATTTCCTCACATTGCATTTCTCTCCAAAACTTCAGACAAAGAATCAGGTCATGTCTTCCAAAACATAAAGTGTACGTCAAAAAGTGTTTTTCAGTCAATTAAAACAAAAGAAAGAATAATTTCAAGCATTGAAATGTACTTCCTGAAACTGCTGCCTGATTCTCGCACAAAACATCAACTTTTGCATAAAATCCTTAAAAAACATGCTTTTCAGTCCAAAATCAGAAGTTCATGCAGAGCTGCCATCTCTGTGACAAAGCTGAGTTGCTCCATCTTAACAAAAAGGTGCACATCATCAGATGAAAAATCTGGAAAATAAGAATATAGGTAAACCCTCCAAGATACCTACTGTTTCTTGGAGACACACGTGGAAGCGTTTCAGCGCTAATGTAAAGGTAACAGCTTCACTTCAAACCTTAACTCAGGACTAAGAGGCATGGTTTCTACAGAGATTTTGAAAGGAAGTTGCTTTTATGACTTGGAAAGTGAAAGAATCTGGCAGGTGATTTTGTCGAGGATTAAATTGCAATATTAGAGAACGATCTTTCTGATGTTTCCAACAACTTTAACTGCCCTCTTTTTTGAGGACGTTGACTTAGTGTTTGTGTAAAGTTCCACAGCATATGAAAAGAGGGCAAATTTGGAGAAGAGGTGGGTGTAGGAAACAGACAATTTCTCCGTAAAACTGTTACCAAATCTGGAAAACTATAGCTTCTTGGTACACTTACTTGTAATTCATTCTCATAAAAATAAATTTAAAAAAATACAGGGCACTAACACAATAAAGGAACAGCTTAGAGGGTGGGACTTCCAAGAAATATCACCCTTTTTTTACAACATGGGTGGTTGATCATTTTTAGGACAAATATGGATTAAATAGCTTTCTGACTTTCTTGATTTTGCTTCAATTGCCTAATACAGTTTAAACTATTAAATCCTAAGAATACAGGAAAAGAAAATGAGTTTTAACAGTTCGAACAGAACGAGCCAAAAAATTACATTTAAAATTAAAACTGAGCTGAAAGATAAACTAATGTTATCAGATACTTTTAACTTTAATGAATATTTCTTACTTTTAAATGAGACATAAAAAGTTCTCTCAATAAAGACTTGCAGTCAAGAAACAGTTTCTAAGACTCAAACAAAACAGCTCAAGATGAAAGATGTCATTAGGACCTAATTTTTTGTTTATTTCTTGTTGATACATACAGCAACCACATGACTTTTCACTCATTTAAAGATGATGACGTCTTCTGGAAATGAATGAATGTCTACGTTTAAAATAGTTGTGCACAGGTATTGTGATTTCATCCTGTAATAAACTTATTCAAGATTAAAATTCAACATTCTACGATGACAAATTTTCAGGTTTCAATCCTAATCACAATTATACAGAGGACAATTTACCAGCAAAAGTTCAGGACTTGAAGCGAGGGACTAGAGGAAAACTCTTGCTACAGAGGAATGAGATCAATTAAATTTTTTTTCGGTTGAGTCATGTCAGAGGCAAAAAATTCAGTGATCTGTTCAAAGAGTTGCACTCTCTGATGATGACCGCAATCAGTTTTCCTCCCCGGTGCATCTTTAGGAGTTTGGAACAACAAAGCTGCCATCAGTCGAAACTAGAAAATAGAAAGAAATATCATCAATTACAATAAGTGTAAATATGCACTTTTTTTCTACAAATCATTAAGTTACACAACCCTACTGAATGCTCCTTCCTCTGGTGAGACTAAAGAAAAACAAGCTAAGATGCTGAGGAAGAACACCCTGTGGATATTCGAACTATGTCAAATTTGACACAGTAAAATTCTAACACTGAGGAAAGTTATCGATATTTTTACTTGAAAATTTCTAAAACAATGATTTGATTATTAGAAAATCACTCTAAAAGTTCAAAGAAAAAGAGTGATAGATTTTGCCAGACAAATCTCCGGGAAAGTTTGAAGAAATAATATAAAGTAGCTTTCATTTAAAAAAATTAAATAGAATAGAAATTTGTTATGTTGTAAATGAAGATACAATTCTTTTAACTTCAGTCATTGATATGTTATACAATTTTTTTCAGTATAGCATTTAGTAATTAAATTAAAAGTAAACTTACTTCATTTGCTTGCTGTGGATCACTATGGTCTATAATCTCTGATAAGGAAGTTTGAAGGAAGTTGAGAGCACTGTATGTGTCTTTCAATGCCAAGTCTTGGAACCTAGGATCATTAAAAATACAGTGTAATCGACAAATCAAATGACTTTGGGAACCTCTAGAATCTAAAAATCTTCAACAAACTTTCAAACTACAGTAATACTCCGATTACCCAACCACTGACTAAGGCACTGGATGCGAAAAGGGCACCTCTCGGTTGCAGTGTTTTAGAGTCTCCTCTAATATTTCATTTATTGTAAGGAAAGTGAATGCATCCATTTTACTGCAAATTTTACTGAATATTCCTTATGATTCTAAAATTTCTATGGAAAGATTTCCGGAAAAACCACCCATTAAAGTCGTCTCCAAGGGTTTAATTAGCAACAGAGATTCTGATACACCGCAATTGGGAAGTGCCCTTTTCGCATCCAGTGCCTCAATTGTACAACATTTCAGTTATCTGATGCTACAAAGAGACATTGTTTTACTTTGAGTGGTTCTATGAGAAGTTTCCTCCTGCTATAAAAAAATAAGAAAAAACTCTACGGGTAAAAGTTTTTTAACTCATGGACATCAGGATGGCCTATCACAAGAGTTGCATAGTGGTGAAAACTGGGCAATATTTCTTCCAGCAATCTCAACAACGTTTTACCAACGTATGGATCAGGGTGGTATATTTGCACTGGAAAGAAAATCGAGACTGAAATCGTGAACTTGTGAAGGATTTAGTTACTTCAGTTGAGTTGCTGTCCATGCTGCTAACTGCTGATTGTTGAACAAGTCAGACTAACTTGTTCAACAATCGATGTGTGGTGACATTTCTCACAAGTCATCATATGATCATGGCACTGCTGTGCTTTTTTAATGAGTCAAACATAAAATTATATCCGTTTTATTCTCTCATGCTCCCTCTACACTTTGTTCTCTCTAGTATGAATCCAAGTGGATTTCAGGTCTCTCAAAAATAAAAAATATGATGGTGCTTTTGGGAGGCTCTATCTACGTAGAGTAACCATCAATGACATTTGGCATTTAGAAAATTTTTTCATTCCTTAGTTGTGGCAGAGTATTGGTTCATCAAAATTTTAAAAGACAAGTTCCAGTGATGTTTACATGTAAAGACTCAATCCAAATTGTAGTACAACTGGGTGATTTTCTACTTACTTATGTTTTCTAATTAAAAGGCTACAACGCTGTACAATTTGTTCGGTGGTTGGGCGGCTCAACTGGAGCTGCCAAAAATCGTCAAGGCGTAATTTCGGAAGACATGTGCGACCAGGATTTCCACCGAATAAGTAATGAACCTAAGAAAAGCAAAATTCAACATGTAGTTGATTACAAATAATAACTAATGATGCATTTATCATACTTGGCTTGCTGTGAAAACTATCCCGACAGTTGAGTTATCTCGGTTCTTTCTTACATATTTTCTTTGGTAAAAAGAAAACCAACAAAGATATTAATTTAATAATTTCTCAGAGTTTTTTTTTTTTTTAAAAATATCATATCGAATAGATAGATTGATTTAATGACTATGTCATTTGACATTTGATACATTGTGAGGTCTTACCCAGAAAGAATAAACTTGTTTTGAGGTTGATCTCTATGTTGTGCTTTTTAAGTGCGCCACATTTTAATAGTGATACATCAAATGACATAGCCACTCGATTGGTCTATTGTGGAACGTTTCTTTCAAGCAGATCTGCTAATATTCTTCACGAAAATTAAATATCAAAGGCAAAACTGAAATGTTGTAATGGAGCCGTGCAGTTTTTCAAGCTAATCCTTCACTTGAGAAAACTAGAGAAACTGGTTCTGACCCAAACTCTAATGCATACAATTCTCCTAGACATTCTACTTTTCTTTGAGTCTAAAATGACCATAAGAAGTAATTTCAGTGAAAATTTTCCTACGATTCAAGTATCAAAAAATAAGACAAATTGAACTACTTATTAGCAAGACCACATTCAGGGTGAAAATAAAAAGTCACAATAAATGGATAGTTGGATTGAAAGGCACTTCCACATACCTTGTTCACATGATCATAGACTAATTGATGGGCAAATCTGGGACAAGGCTCGACATATTGCATGCGATTCCAATACTGCTCTCCCTGATTTTCATTCCGATAGATGCAAGACCTGAAGACAATGTTTCAAAAATTAGAGATGGCAGAAAATTAATTCCTTCGATGACTTTAGAAACGAATATAACAGAGAAGGGTTCCATAAACATCGTCATATCACCTTACTATTATTCGTACATCTTTTTTTTTATTTTTTTCTCATTCATTTATTAGAATGATATCTGAAAGCAATATAACATTTTAAGACTATGAACTAAAACGTCACACGATACTTTACAGTCCATGCAAAGCCTAGACTCAAAGATGGAGGCAGTGATAGGGTACAGATGAGACCCTGCTTTGAAAAAGACTCTTTTGTGCTTATTGTGAATGGCAACATTTAAACACAGTAAAGATATGCTTTTCCAAAACTGGGCTTGTTTGTCTCAATTCCCAGTGTGTCACTGCCCTGTTTCTTGCTAAATAACTTTTAATGAATAACTTACTCTTAATAACTCTACAGTAACTCTAACTCCAAATATGTAACACTCTACAATAACTCTAACTCCAAATATGAAACTCTCTACAATAATACTTTTAATAACTCTTAATAAATAACTTTTCTCCCCGACTGTGGCGCGGGCAATATTTGCCCGATCATTTTTTAGCATTTAAAGAACTGGTCCATTTATTTGCAGATTCAAATTCAGTTTGCATTGCTGATGAGAAATATTGACAGTGTAAGTTGGCAATCACATGACTCGGTTTGCAACGTTGCAAACTTCCTGTCATACTTTACTTTTTAAACGGAAAGCTACTCAACGGCAATTCTTTAAAACTGCTGTGATTTTTCTTCTCTGTGTGCATAAGATTCTGCAAAAACTTCAAGGAGTGTTGTCAATTTGTTCTCCATTAAAAAAATAACATAGAGGCGGAGATTTTCAGACACCACAAAGGGGATATGTGATTGCCGACTTACACCGTCGATATATATTATTACATGCAAGTATCTTGGTAGGTAATTGTGTTAAAAAAGAGGTTAAGTGGTACTGTATATTATTAGTGGATATTGTAAAACAGTTAATTAGAAAGCTACTACTGTACCAACCCTATAACAACATACCTATGACAAAATTTATTTTATTTATTTCAATTCCTATTAAAATACATTAGAATAAAAAATTTAGAACAAAATCTAAGATTACCTAATCTAGATAATATTTTCAAAATATTAATTTAATTGATTTTAATTAAGTTATAAGTGATACCCAAGAAGCTTTTTCTGAAACATTAAAGCACTATCTGATTCCAGTATTAGTAATCTCTCATCAAATTGTTCAGAATCCAATATGGTAAAACGAAAATCAATTTCAACCCGATTCTACTGAAATCTTTTGTTGAAATACACAAAAAATAAAAAGAGACCCACCATTGTTTCTGACGGATGTAATATACCCACAAAGAGTTTTGAACACTATCGTCACGTTTTTCCTTGTCCTTACTCAAGCCCTATACAAAAAAGAAAATAGAGGAAAAATTAAGAAACAAGTGAAAATAACAGCAGTTTAGAAAAAAAAAAAAAACCACGGCTAAAGCGTGTCCAGTCTTGACTCATTTTCTACCAAGTCCCTTTTTTTATGAGCATTGTCATTGCACAAAGCGGCGATCAGTTCAAGTTGGTAATAGCTAGTGATAGGCCCCTTGATTTTATTCCATTACAAATAATTTATTCAAGATGAGGCAGCCTGCATCCACTAATATTGTTACACATACATTTAAAAGGAAAAAACACAGAATTGCCATATGAGAGAATCCCCTCTGATCATGCATCATGTTCCATGACAACGCGGCGACAATCAACTGACTCAGAATCATAATAGAAGTTAGAGCCAGTAAGTTTTAAAGAAATTTTTATAAGCAAACAAATATCTTAACACATTGCTTTAGCAAGTTTTGGAGAAAACCAGTTTTGAACCCTTTGTGTTTATTTAATAACATCACTGTTTAGACCGCCGAAAAGGCTTGTCTTTTGCGCCCATCTTTATGGAACAAGACAATCACAGAGACCAGGCTATTCTGCAACATACATTAGGGTCGTATTTATAGTCGTTTCTTGAACAGTTCCTTTCCTTGGAAAGCCCCAAATGGCTTATGCGGTAATTAAGGAAGGTTTAGAGAGACTCTTGACAAAGCATTGTGGAAAGGACAATTTTAACAATTCTTGAGTAGAATTTAACTGTGTAACTTGGGGAATAGACTGTTGGACAGGCTTAAAAAGATTTGCTGCTACAAGCAATTATAAATTAATAGAATAAATTTTGCAGATTATGAAACTTTTAAAGTAGGTTTAGACCTACCTTGAAGTTTGTGAAAATAATAGAATTTTCTTGTTCGTATTTTTTATTTATTTCTTGCGATGGCGAGTTCTTGTTATCCTTTCCAAGCGTCTATTTCCAAAGTTATATTGTTGAATTCTAATGGAGATTTGTTAAAATTGTCCTAACTCATTGCTTTGTTAAAAGTTTCCTTAGGCCTTCCTTGATTAAAAGGGGCTGTTTAAGGAACGACTAAAAGTACAGCCCCTAGTTGACCTGTCATAGTGGAGCATTACAACCAGCACGTCTGCCATAAAAGTAATAATAATGTATACTTCTTACACACTAAACCGAGAGGTAGCACTTGCACTGTAATTTTTGCCAGTAACTACGGTTCGCAGCCCTTGCAGGTTGCTTCTTTTTTTTTCCATGTTATGCAGTTTGACACAGACCTTAATGCAAAGACAGGCTGACAGTGAGGCTTTTTTCACTTTCAGCTGTCAGTTCCTAAGCCTTAAGTACTTCATTACATGAGACCTTGCAATTTGTGAGGAAAAACAATAGAGCCAACTTACTGAAAGAACATAGATTTCATCTAAATCTGGATCAATAGTTGCTCTTTGGGTGAATCCTCCCGCTGACAGTCCGGAAGCATCTTTCCTTGTTGTTTCAGAGAATTGCTCGATAGAGCCTGTGTCCACATCGTATGAAAAAAAATCATTCAGATACTCTTTGTTCCGCTGACCAGCAAAAACGTACAATTTTCTAGAACACTGTGACAGAAAAAAATGATGTAAACATGTATGAGTAACTTTTAAACAGGCGGAAAATCAACAAAAGAGAGCCATCTAACAAGAACTAGGGTCTGACTTTCTGCACAGAAGGATCATGTTGCTATGAATATTTTAATACAATTTTGTCGGCGGAAACCACCACACTTATTAACCACTATCTCCTTCCGTTCACAGAGGAGAGGACTCAAAGGACTTGTTATGTCATTGAGTTCAATAATCTACCTGACAAAAAAAGCAGTTAAAATCCAGTGATATTGATAAGAGTCCAGATAGTAATTGGCAAGGGGCAGAAGTAGAATTTTTATACAAGCTATTCAACTTACAGGATGGAAGAGCATAGAGTGACCCATTCGACAACGCAACTGAGATCCAGTGGTATTGATACAAGTCCAAATGTTCATTGGGACATGATAAGAGTAGAGTCCAGAAAAAACAGGTTCATTAACTGATGGCATATCATTACCTAGCCGTTCATCAGAGCCACTGAAAAGATAAAAAAAACAAAATTGTACCTAATCAAACAATTCTCTGAACAAATTTAGATGCTGAACAAAATGTGAGCATGAATTCATAGTTCAACAATAAAGTGGAGTAGTTAAATAAAAAAACTCTTTACATTAATTTCTGCCAGAAGAAAATACGATCTTATTTTATTTTAAGATTTGATTAATGTGATTCTGAATAAATCGCTACATACTTCTCTTTGAACATGGGAAGTATTACTTCAGTTTCTTGCAGTCCCATGGATAGACATAGTTTAGTTTTTTCTAAGTCTTAAAAAAAAAAACTAAAAATTTTACAGAGGGTACAAGAGCTTATCACCTTAAAATCCTTGTGAATCTGCAAATTCTTTACTAAATATATTCAAAAAGGCTGCGTTAGATACTTAATGAAATACTTTTTAAGCTAATACAACCCGCATTGCGCCACCCTTTATTTGTTTGCTGATATGAGGGTTGGTGACAAAAATTTGGAAAGACTACATACAAGGGAAATTTAGAAGAGACTACTTGTCACATTCATAAATATAATTTATATGCTTTTAACTCTGAGAAAATAACATCTAGAAAATTTGGTTCAATTACACAACATAATCCAGATAAGCAGAGGGGTAAATGTGCTAAAATAAGAGGCAGTATAGCGCAAGTTTACCTTTGAAATAAAGGAAAGGTGTTCGTTGCTTTGAACAAGAGGATTCAAAAATAATTTCATCAAAATGATTAGATTGAAAATAATTTGGAACACTAAAACAAATTACGAAACGGAGACAGCTAGTTAAACTGACTAAATTCTTTTTCCTGGGATCTTCAAAAATTACCTGATGCAAAGAATTTTTAAAAATTCGATTTACCTGTTTGTGAGTGTGAGAATTTTTCCTCCAAACACATAGATAACTGATTTTTGGACATCCATGCACATCTGATGATCAAAAATAAGCTGCGGTCCTCCTACAGATGC
Source organism: Bemisia tabaci (assembly GCF_918797505.1). NCBI lineage: Eukaryota > Metazoa > Arthropoda > Insecta > Hemiptera > Aleyrodidae > Bemisia > Bemisia tabaci. The sequence goes on from NW_027311792.1 coordinate 53,196, forward strand.
TGTATCGTCCGAGATAAGGGTCCAGCTGTTACTTTCGATATCATATACATAAAAATCACTCTAAAACAGATTAAAGTCAGACAAAGAATTTAACGTTTTAATTAAGAAAGGGAATCTTATATTACTCTTACTGCTTTAAAATTGACAATAAATTTATTACGAACCATTGCGTCCACAAGTTTGAAGGTTTTCTTTCATTACAAAATAGAGGAACTATTTAGAAGAATCGTTTGCCCTTGTTTATTAAAGAGAAGTGACATGAACTAGAAATTTTGTTGCAAATGCCAGGCGATTCTTGTCTCAAGAGATTATCTTGCAATTGAGTTTACTTTCTTGCTTACATAATGCCCTCCCAAGAAAAAGAACTGTATAAAGGGAAAAATAGACTTTCACCGTATTTAGTTTTATTTCTAATTCTTACTATACGCCTTCTGGGGCACATTATCATGCCACAATCATAACAAAAATTGAAATTGAAATGTATAAAAAGTGAAGATGGACATAGGATCAGTCCATAAGCTGCCATGTACTTGAAGCGAGATTGAAGGCAACTTTTTCTGTGAGCCTATTCTTTAGCGACACTGTGCTCTCTGTTAGCAAAGCAGCAGAAGATTAAAAGAACTGTCTACTCACTTTCAAATTTTCTGGTGTCCTAAACTGGATGTCTAAATACCGCCCTAGAGTAAAAATTTGTCTCCTTTCCGGATCGAAACAAATTTTATGACAGGACCTTGCACTGGGCCCACCCTGAAACAAGAGGACAATATTATTTTAATAAAAGATAGGTGACTTGCAAAGAGTTGATTGATAGGAATGAGGACATTGTATAAATGTAATTCAGCAAGTCATTAGGATCACATAATTTCCTTGATTTTAAAACTTGGTAACTTTCCAAGATTTTGTTGAACATTGGCTCTGAATATTCAGTTTGTGAATGGGCCATTTTCTTACAGTTTATTTGAAACAAGAGGAGATTACAATTTTCAAGTGCATGAAACTCCATTGCAACAATAGCACTACAACTTTGAATCAGGGGTGCAGAATCTTCCAAGCTTTTACATATTCACGCGCCTGGATTGGGCATTTTCTGTACCCATCCTTTAAATAGAAAAAAATTATTAATTTGCAAGTATGCATCTGCAAAACAAAAATCCAGAGGTTTTACAACTATTTTTTCCCTAAACTTGAGTTTTTCATGTCTTCTCTGACTTTGAAAGAACTTGTTTAAAAGTATTTGTGCCTACTTCATTACTTGGTGGTTGCAAAATGCTGTCATACTTACATCAGACTCGGTGTCTGAGGATATTAGAGTCCACTGATTGCTAGGAATATGGTAAGACCAAAGATCGCTCAGATCATGATTGCCATCGTAACCTCCGATGAGATAGATAGTTTCTGAGACAACATCAATACACATCTGGTGGCCACCTCGCATGCCTGGACGTCTCCCTCCTGCACACTGCATAGGTCGCCAAATTGCTCTGTACTCTTGCTCTGAGATATACCTCTTAAAGAGGCCCTCTACATGGAAATGAAAATATTTCTTTAGATGAGATTCTCCAACTACAAGATTAGAATTATTGTTAAAACTACAAACTTGCCCTGTTCCTAGAGAGAAAAATCAAAAATAGAAACTAGGTTGCTTCAATTTTTATGATAGAACTATCCAATGATGGATCTGATTGACAAACGCATTTTTGACAGCTGATTGTGAACCTATTCCAGTTATCATAGAGTACTTGAAAATTTGCACGCAGAGTATTTTTCTTCCTTCATCAGTCCACGCTCTGTTTAAAAGGACGAGATTTGGAAAAATTCAGAAAATAACTAATGCTACTCAAGGTACTTTCAGAAGAGTCAGGTGAGAGGATTTTGAAAGGAAATTTTAAGGAAAGAGCTACTGCACCAGTAGTATAAAAACATGGAGGTAAATACTCGAAAAAGCAGAATAAGTGGAGTCAGCTGTTCGTATAATAATTTTTATACAATTTGAGGAGTCTTCTGTAGAGTTCATTGAAAAAAAAGGGAAAAAGAAGAAGAAGAAGAAAAAAACATTAGTAGTGATGACTAAAGTGTAAAACCATATATCTTCACTGCAGTGTTTTAAAACTTTCTGCTCTTCATTAATTTTATTCGAAGAAAAGCAAGCCGACTTTATGGTTTGAATTTTATACAGAATATTTTACTTACAGAAAGGAAAAATGTAGGAAGTTTTGAAGATATTATATTGACTTATTTTCAAAAGAAAAAATAACATGTGACATGAAGTCTCCATTATCACAAACCAAGTTAGATTGTTTTGCACTTTGGTCATCGGTATAAAATTTATTTTCTGTTCATTTTTCTCTTCCTCTTGAAAAAGTCTTGAAAGCGGTACTCAAAATCAGTGGTTGCCTATTAATCACTGAAAATTTACAAATGTTTCACCAGATAAGTTCAACAAGGTTGGGTTAAAGAGCTAGTATAATTATCTTAAAACTCATACGACCTGCATATCAGTAGCTTTACTTGTTCACTTACACAAGGGTTGGTGGGAACAAAATTGAGACAACCATGTAAGAGGACTGTTGGGGGAGCAAAGTAAATAGTAATGTAGGTTTTACCTAAAATAAACACTAAGTTGAAAAAATAGATTGATTCATGCTCTGATTGACGTTTTTAAGTCTTCTTATTAATCAATTTGGTTTCTTTGCATGCTACCTAACATTTAACTGGATGGACGCTATTGATGAAAAACAAATTATTGATGATATTGATGATTTACAAAAATTAATTATGAAAAAACTAATCTATCAACTTACTTGTTGCAGCATCAGCAATAAACGTCTGAGCTGAATCATAGTCGCCTTGATTAACTAATATATCATACAAGTTGCTCAAAGCAGGATGCTCAAGCTTTACTTTAGTCTCACTGTAGAGGGCCTCTAATGCCCTAGTGTAGTTCATTTTTCGGAAATGTTTCATACACAACCTAATTAGTTCTTGCTCTTGATACTGCAAAGAGACATAATTAAATCAATTAATCAATTCAGTTTATTTGATAAATTAAAAAAAAGAAGAAGAGGAGGAAAGTTGAGAGCTCAATAAAGAATCCGGTTTACCTAATAGGTAAACCTTCCGCTAGGATTCTCAAGCAGTACTTGGGGAGAGAAAATATGGGAGGTGTGTAGCAACGAATCAATATCAACTATAGCACACAGTTAATAAGTACACTAAATCTTTTGAGCTTACTTAAGAGCACCTTTTGTGAAATAAAATATTTAGACATTATTTTGATATCAGAAGTTTCTTTAATAATTGAAAGGAAAATTAAAACTGAAGAAGATCATAGAGAAAACTAACCGTATGAAACCAGTCCATGCTCTGTTGAACCTGAGTCCTATCATCGATACCAGATAGTTCAACAAACCATACACTGTAATTAAAACTGGGGCCCCATGACTGAAGAGGCAAAATTTTGATGAATCTGCACGGAAAGTAATTTCCACTAACTTTGTTCCGGAGCTCAAATGTTTCAGGGTTTGAGTCATTTTTCAGACCACTAGAAAAAAGAAAAGAGTTCATAAAAATTGGCACTTTGGATTGCAATTTAAAAACCAATCGTAAGATTATGGTATGATGATGATTGGAAGGAAATGTGCGTTTGCCTACCATGTTGAATTCAATGTGGTTGAAAACATGGGCTGTCACCTCATATGACCACAAAAGCTACCACCCAATGAGAAATCTTCTTTTCAAGACTTCAACTTTAAGCCTCATTTCTTAAACCGAAGACGTTGTTTTCAGCTTTTGAAAGTTAGCTCAAATTAGCTTTCACGACAACATGTGTTTGTTGTTTGATTACAACTCAATTCAATTCTGCCTCTTTATAGTTGCTCCAAAAATAGGAATTTCAAGTACGCAGCCAAACATTATCGAAACAAAGACCATTCAGCGCCTTCGTGTCCCCCTTCCCACACTAGGTATCTGATTATTCAATAGGAACATCTTAGAAATGGCAATGTGATAGGAATTCTTGACACCAGACATTGAGTGATTACAGCTCAAAGTAAGAGAGGTCCAGAGACAATAAGGTAAAAGTGGAAAATATAAGAGAAGAATACCTGCTTAAAAGCTCAATCATATTGTCTTCTTTTAGGCCGCCATAAATTTTGAACTTCTTCAAGTTACACACATGAGCTTTCTCATACTTTCCAAATGTGATGGACTGGACAATACTGGTTGAAACTAATTTGAGAGTCAAAAACTGCAAAAACAGAGAAGAAACTTATTCAGCCATTCATTCTCATAAAAAAGACATTTTTGCTAGGAGCTGTTACTTTGAAGATACTGCGTTAAGTGTATATCATTAGAGAAGAGACCTTTGAAGAGTGATGTCCAGGTAAAATCAGACTAAAGAAAGATAGGTAGTAAAAAAAAACCTGCATGGATAAAGAAAACTTCATTAGGATTCTGCATTTGAAAAGATATTTAAATGTCATGAACAAGTAGAATCTACAAATTAAGATGGCTGCTCTGGAAATCAGTTGAACTGCCGACTTGAAATCAGGTATGATATTGTATTTTTCAATCAAAAATTACACAAAAATTCATACGGACATGAATTCCAATCCATTCTTATTGATTTTATACGATTATTATTTGTTTTCTTGTTGGAAGATGTCTCTGAAAGATTTTCATATGTTGATAAAATTTTTATAAAGTATTTTGTGTAAATAATGGGGTGAATTACCCAACAGATGAGTTAGTGTGCTTTTTAGGACATGGACTTACCTGAGGTGGATTGTTTGAGTCCGAGGACCAACGAGAAGTTTGATCATTAGATTTGTCCTCGCGAATATTCCTGCAATACAGTAAAATTATAAGTATCGGTAAGTACATTTATGTAATGAGAAAAAAGTAAATAGGTAAAATATTAATTAAATTTTTTAATATACCTGGGCATCAAAGAGAGCTATTTTGCACATGCCCACAATTATTTTCAACTGTTGACATTTTCAAATTCACAGCTTTCATCTTCCCAGGACTGACTTGGGGCTCTCTCAGGTCTCAAATAGACTTAACTTAAATCAAATTTATCACAGCCCGAAAGTAAGTTACAATTGGTCTTAAACCTAACTACTTGTCAACTTGATTCAAAGAAACTATAGAAGAAAAGACAGCAAGAAGAGACTTATATCGCCGCTCCTTTGGCGTAAGGGCATATCTCGATTTCCGCAGAAAGCATGTACTTACGTGTAAAACAGAGCTCCTGTGGAAATTGAGATACACCCTTCCCTCAGAGGGACAACAATATACTGAATGTCGGACATGAACTGAAAGTTTATCCAGCATTTCTGGATTGAGCAGCTTTATACACCTTCATCAAATTTAATTGTTTTGAGTACCTTGATTGCTAAAGAGTTTGATACGTTAGCCATGAATACAGGAGCTTCATGCAACCAAAGGCATACCTGAACTCTGCAGACCTGCCCTTAGAATAGCCGAGACTCTATAGTCATCAGGCCATGTTCTATGTCAAGGGTAGAGTCCACGCCAAATAAGTTTACCTACACACTTCCAGACTGCGACAGAAGATCGTCTAACGTCACTTCTACGTGTAAAGTAAATGCAAGAAGTAAGATTGCAGATCTTCTATTGCAGTCTACTAGGGCGTAAAGTAATTTGGCGTGGACTCTATACAATTTTATTGACTGTCTAGTCTAGAATTCTGCAATAACTAAAGGATTCAGTAGATACATAGTTAACCTCTGAAGGTTTTCCCCATGCCTTCCTGACAAATTATTTTAAATTTTCACAGATGTGAATTGCAACAGAGATGAATGACAGCGAGACAGGGAAAGTTGATTATAAAGCATAGTAAAATCTATGAGGACTTATCGGAATCATGAAACCAGCATTTGTAATGCAGAGGGGAGTCACTTTGCTGTATTAGAAAAACTGGAATGAATCTCTGCTGACACTTTTATTCACACCATGGAGCGATCCAGGAATAGCTTTAGATTGAAGGGCATCAGAAAAATAACGCAGGAGTTCACTTCGCAATGTTAGAGCAGGGCAGTTTGCAACGTTTGAGGGAGATTAGTTTACAGACTGTCAGAGATCCCGAGGAAAACCTTTGGGTAGATGGAATCTTCCAAATACTTACTCTGGGACGTAGGTTGGCGAATAGCTTGAATAACTGTGGATAGTATAGTCCAACTTTTTCGTGAGCGGTATTTCGGCGGTAGCTGCAGCCATGTCCAAGGCAAGAGTAGAGGCAAGGACGAACTTCTTAGAACAGTTAAATCGGAATACGGAAGTAAAATACTGAAGAGATGCACAGTATGCTGCTTGCCGTAGAGAAAGAAGAGGAAGTAGACCCTTTTTTCTTGCGAAGCACCAAGATTTAAAGAAGGAACATTAGGTATATTACATTTTACGATAACTGATATCAATTGGCAAATACGTAAAAACAAATTTTATAACCTCAATATTTTTTGATGCAAGAACATCATTGCCAAGTGTGACACACATAGTTTAAAAATAAACAACATTTCAAGAATTGAATGTTTCTGAAGTTCTGAGCTGCTTATCCATTTGAAGCTATTAAAAAATTGACATGCAGATAGAATTTTACGGAAATATATTCATATCAAGCCAAAGTAGATAATTTACACAAGTTTATTGGCTCAGTAATCTTTGGGTACAATTTGGCAAAATTGCTGATTGGTAATCAACCATAATCTCTGACATTTTCTTGCCCGCCGCCAGGCGCCAATGGTTTTGTCAGTTTGCCTACAATGCAATTTGAAGGCAATTTGTTTAATTTATTTTTAATAGTGCTCCCTATCGCCCAGTAATTCTCAATTCACCCCACATTTTACTCTATTTTGTTTCTTATGGTAGTGTTAGCTCCTCATTTGTAGAATATTTACACCTCTGGTTTGCCGTAAGTAAGTAATCACTTGAGTCAGCACTCGTCTCTTGATTCGAACATCACTACATCATATTTGCTCTTTCACAGCCTTTTCTCCAAATTATTACTACCGGAGTCCCAGCGGATTTCATTATCCAGCTCTACTCTTACTCTTGTTTATTAGCTCTTCTATTAAATATTACGTTCGCGTCTCTTCTTTTGATAGATAGTCAAAGAGACTGAATGGCGATACATGTCACCAACTTGGTACTCTCTCATTGACTCTTGTATTTGCATTGTTTGTCTTTTTTAACAGAGAGAAACATTTGTACTTACTAGTATTTAAAAGTTAGGTGTCTCTCAATCTCTCACTGTTGTATTTGCATCATTTTATAACAAGGGAGGTTTTGATAAGGGACAACATAACCTGTAGCTCTCATTTTAGGAACCAAAGGCCATAGCATGTTATGATGGTGAAACCGCAGGAACGACTTTCTCTGTAACCCATCATCAATTTGATTTTACCCAAAGAGATCTAACTAATACTTTCGCTTCAAGTTCACCCAGAAGTAGGGGAGTTCAAACGAATTCTTGCCGGAACACTATCGATATCGTCTCTTACCAAAACTGGTGACAGTATCGACAGTGGCGATGATATCGTTAACAGCCGGCCTTATCGGATTTTTGAGAGCTCGCACTCAATGCGTTGTTGCCCCGTGTGTCGGTTTATCAAACTGCCTGGCGCGGCGGCGCGTAAATTAGATGTTCAAATGGCAACAGCGTATATTTTCTTCAGCTCCGAAAACTCTGATCACTATCGGCAAGAGAGCTCTTATCGTAACTTTTTCTTGACGGAACTGTTTCGTTAGCTTACTGACAACTGACAGAACAGCCCTACCCAGAACAAGCTTCATAATAGAATGAACTTCATGAGGTTTCAAGAAACACAGTCGACTATATTTCCATACAAAGAAGAAAGAATTAGAGACAGTTTGCAACCCCTAGAGGAAGCGAACCAAGATATAAGTTCATGCAGTCTTACAATCGACAATTGTCATGGTTCTCTTTTTGGTTTCAGTTTTGTTAAAGACCCATCATCGGTCGTTGTCATAATGGAGGAGACTTCGAAAACAACAGAAGACTCTACGGCTATAGCCACAGACCCAGAGTCGTTAGATTCAAAATGTGGCCCAGAAAACAGCACTAAGTTGTTTGAGAAGGTATGTTTTTCCCCTCTAATCTGTTGCATCATTTTAGGGATTTTGTCGAAGGTAAATCTATGTTAAATACAAGTTTTAACAAATATTCTGTAGAGGCAAAAGGTATCCAAGATTACACAGTTTATGCAAATATTCATCATCTTTGTACACAAAGTAAGCAAATCTTGGCAAATCCTACGCATGTGTAGTAAGTAATGCCAATAAAAAATTTGAGATAGATTCATAGAACGTCTAATTTTCCCACCGGAAAGCGTATTTATAAATATGAGGTCCTCTTTAAATTAACCACATGTTGCAAAAATGATAGGTATTGACTTATAAAAAAAAATCTCATCACACGCTTTATGAATTGGAAATATCCTAGTAGAACCACTGCAGACGATGTTTTCCGAAATCATGTGAATCATACTTTTTCTCTAAAGGATCTATTCAGCCAATGATGAACATCATGTTCATCGGTTGCCATATAAGCATCATCAATGAGCCGTAAATAGAGGATTGTGTGTTCTTCAGTTACTAGATGCACATTTAAATCTTGGTTCAGGACAGCTTTCATGATTGGATTATTTAGAAACTTAGCTTTTAAAGATATCGTATCGTTTGTTTATCATCTGAAGAATTCAGCCATCTAGTCATGGTGATGTGACCAACTTAACTGACGCTTTGTGGGAACTGTGTTTTAGTCGTGCGGCGAAGCCGTATAGACTCTAGGTTTCGCCGGAGGCTAAAAAGTGTCCACACTTTTAGGCTAAGTCCAAGAGGAGAATTTTCGAGGAACCAAGTAACATATGAGGTATTGATATCGGTGCATTTTGGCCCAATGGAGATGTTACATGTGCGAGGAATTTGCAATTTAACTGTTGATTCTTGTATAAAAGTTTGCGAGGAACACAATGGTGCCACTGGTTTTCTATGAAATCATCTCCCAAGCTCAAAAAAAGCTCTCAAGTTGAGGCCAAAATGGAGGGGATATCCCACCTTACCCTGAGAGTCCACGTCTACATGAAGACAAACTCTCCATGCAAAGATAGGGAGCAAATACATTAGCAGGGTTGCCGTGTTTTCAGTTTTGGAGTCCCCAGATAAATTGGTAGCCCTGTCAATGTATTAGCTCCCTATCTTTGCATGGAGAGTTGGTCTTGATCTAGACTTGGACTCTCAGGGTAGGGTGGGATATTCCCTTCATTTTGGCCTCAACTTGAGTGCTTTTTTTTTAGCTTGGGAGATGATTTCAGAGAAAACCAGTGGCACCATCGTGTTTCTCGTGACCTTTTACCCAAGATTCAACAGTCAAATCGCAAATTCCTCACACATGCAACATCTCCATTATGCCAAATGGAATTTCTGATCATTTAGCCATGGTTTGGTAGCGTTTAGCAATCAACTGTGACCATAATGTAAAGAACCCACACGGGTACCTTTCGGTGGAATGTCGCCCTATGGCATTCTTTATCATCAAGTCACTGTTGAACATTTACTGTTAAGTAGCGTTTAGCAACCAAGTATAGCCAAAATTTCCAGAACTCATACCTCAGATGTTCAAAGAGTGTTAACATGTGTCGCCAAATGGAATTTCTGATCATTTAGCCATGGTTTGGTAGCGTTTAGCAATCAACTGTGACCATAATGTAAAGAACCCACACGGGTACCTTTCGGTGGAATGTCGCCCTATGGCATTCTTTATCATCAAGTCACTGTTGAACATTTACTGTTAAGTAGCGTTTAGCAACCAAGTATAGCCAAAATTTCCAGAACTCATACCTCAGATGTTCAAAGAGTGTTAACATGTGTCGCCAAATGGAATTTCTGATCATTTAGCCATGGTTTGGTAGCGTTTAGCAATCAACTGTGACCATAATGTAAAGAACCCACACGGGTACCTTTCGGTGGAATGTCGCCCTATGGCATTCTTTATCATCAAGTCACTGTTGAACATTTACTGTTAAGTAGCGTTTAGCAACCAAGTATAGCCAAAATTTCCAGAACTCATACCTCAGATGTTCAAAGAGTGTTAACATGTGTCGCCAAATGGAATTTCTGATCATTTAGCCATGGTTTGGTAGCGTTTAGCAATCAACTGTGACCATAATGTAAAGAACCCACACGGGTACCTTTCGGTGGAATGTCGCCCTATGGCATTCTTTATCATCAAGTCACTGTTGAACATTTACTGTTAAGTAGCGTTTAGCAACCAAGTATAGCCAAAATTTCCAGAACTCATACCTCAGATGTTCAAAGAGTGTTAACATGTGTCGCCAAATGGAATTTCTGATCATTTAGCCATGGTTTGGTAGCGTTTAGCAATCAACTGTGACCATAATGTAAAGAACCCACACGGGTGCCTTTCGGCGGAATGTCGCCCTATGGCATTCTTTATCATCAAGTCACTGTTGAACATTTACTGTTAAGTAGCGTTTAGCAACCAAGTATAGCCAAAATTTCCAGAACTCATACCTCAGATGTTCAAAGAGTGTTAACATGTGTCGCCAAATGGAATTTCTGATCATTTAGCCATGGTTTGGTAGCGTTTAGCAATCAACTGTGACCATAATGTAAAGAACCCACACGGGTACCTTTCGGTGGAATGTCGCCCTATGGCATTCTTTATCATCAAGTCACTGTTGAACATTTACTGTTAAGTAGCGTTTAGCAACCAAGTATAGCCAAAATTTCCAGAACTCATACCTCAGATGTTCAAAGAGTGTTAACATGTGTCGCCAAATGGAATTTCTGATCATTTAGCCATGGTTTGGTAGCGTTTAGCAATCAACTGTGACCATAATGTAAAGAACCCACACGGGTACCTTTCGGTGGAATGTCGCCCTATGGCATTCTTTATCATCGAGTCACAGTTTAATAGCGTAAATAAGCAACCAACGGTGGCCAAAATGTCAAGACTCCAAACTGGTGCTTTTTGGCTGAATTTCGCCCAATAGGATCTTTGATGATATATCAGTAATGGTTGATGTTTATGTTGATTAATTATTACTGTCTGAAAGTGAATCCTGTGGGAGAATATTATAGGGTTGGTTCAAACAAGTTTTAGAATTTTTTTCCTTAGCGCTAATGGACCCTAAGGGACAACTTCAATTCATCGAACTAAAAGTTTTCAATGTTCATAACCATTTTTTAACTGTCAGAACTCTCTAGACCACATTTTATTCATGATGAATTTAAAGAATATCGCTGTCAAAAGTTGAGTTCTCCTTCAATTTAGCATTTTTTGTCATTACCTTAAAGACCATACGGAAAGTGCTAAATCTACGGAAAACTCAACTTTTCACAGCAATATTCTTCAAATTTATCATGAATATAATGTGGTCTAGTGAGTTCTGACATTTAAAAATGGGTATGAACATTTAAGGCTTTATTTTCCTTGAATTTAAGTGGTTTTTCAGGGTCTACGGTAAGAAAAAAAAGTCTAAAACACGTTAAAAGTTACTTGAACCTACCCTATAATGTTGAGCTATGACTTCAACTTTCATGAACCCTTACTTGTGCCTTTCAGCTTGATTTTGCTAAATGGAATTATTTATGATTGAAGTCGTGGTTGAGTTTACTATGCTGATAAAATATCATTGGAAACTTTAGGTTTCACTATCATAGTCCTCTAAAAATAACCATCAGCATTACTGCACCAACCAAAATCTAGCCCAAAAAAAAAAATAATTCGGCTGAAAAAGTGGGAGAAGTTGGGATGTGCAGTCTCAAAATAAAAATACCTAGCTGTGATTGGACATAGCTTTGCTTTCATTGAGACTTTCAAATTTTATGAATAAAAAACAGTAAGCGTTTAGCAAAAACAGTTAGTTTTGTCCTTACCCGTAGACCATACAAAAAGAGCTAAATTGAAGGAGAACTTAGCTTTTGACAGCGATGCTCTTCAAATTTTTCATATACCTATACAATGTGTTCTAGTGAGTTTGGATGGTAAAAAATGGTCAGGAACATTTAAAGCTTTATTTTCCATGAATGTAAGTTGTCGTTCAGGATAGATTCTGACGACTAGATCCTTACTAGAGTAAGGAAAGAAAGTCTAAAATTGTTAAAAGTCACAGAAAAACGCGAAAAAAGAAAAAATTCGGAAAAGGAAGTCAAATTTACATAATAATTAAATTAACATAAAAATTTCGTAAAAAGTATTGGAAATTACGAACAAATGTATTGACGTAAAAACTTTATTAAAAAGAAAGTTAATTTTAATTAAGAAAAATAATCTTGGTAAATCAATTTCTCACGTAAATTTGACTCAAAATTCATTTAAAAAACAGGGCTGGATTTACCTACTTGCCGCCCATGGGCCGGATTTACCTACTTGCTGCCTATCGGCCACCTGTATTTTGCCGCCCCCTTCTCATTCGTTTCGAAACATCAATAAAAAACAACTTAATCGGCCCGAAACAGTAACAGAGAAACAACTTAAAACGGGACTAAGGCCGCAAATAATAAAAAAGAAACACATAAAATATAATAAGAAACCCGGGACGTTTCGCAGGGATCACACCCGCATTTTCAACCGGCAAAACAAGAAAAATTAAAAGAAAGGACACTATGCCCCTCACTACTAGCAAAAGTTCGCACGGAACTTTGCGCGAAAGTTAAGTTCCGTAAACCTATCTATGTGTGAACAAGGCCTTCCATTTGTAAGAAATGAAGGTAAAAATTATGCAAGAACAAACATAAGTGTGGTTTAATAATTTTAACTTCCGCCGGCGCGCCGCGCTGACCGCACTGTGTTTGGCACAATGCGTGAAGTATTCGTACAGTCTTGTAGGCGTTATGCGTTTCACGCCGACCGCCGCACAGTGGATTGAGTCAATTAGAGGGGTTGGACATGAAATTTTTGACAAAAACTGCAAATGTTGATGTTTATTTCGTCACATTTTAAAGTTCAAGGGGTGATACTGGAAGAAAATATCACGAGAAAACCAGTGGAACAGCTTGCAGAACATTAGGTTCTTGCAATTCTTGCATAAACGGAGTTATGAGCGTTTTAAGTTCCCAAATTTTTTCCGACCTCTCTCATTGACTCGATTCACCGTGCGCCGCGCTGAGGGCTTCTCCTTTTCATCTCAAGTCCTCATCATCACTGCTGCACCGCTCCATGCCAAATTGCGTGTTTAGTTTCTCTCTTAACTCGACTGATTAAAGGTGCTGTCTCTTGTGTCACCAAAAGACGCTTTCTCGTTTGTAATTTTTTTTTTCGGAATCCGATTTTTTTTAAACCTACATTTTAAAAAAATGCAAAATTTGCCACCCCCTGCGTTAAGAAATGAGAGATGCCTTACTCCATTACCCAATGCATCTGACGAGTTTTTCAATTCAAAAAGGAACGTATGACACTCCACAAATAAATCACGTTTGAAGCGCAAACCGGATAAAACACGATTTGTCAAAAGTATTCATTAAGTGTTGCACTTTCCACAGAAGCATGTTGCACTAAAATGTCACTGTAACGACTTCCGGATATGGTTGCGACCAACTTAAGGCTCAAAATTTTGATTTGTTCGCTCCCTAAAAAAAATGGTCCATCTCTGTAACTCTGCTCACCAAAACTGACAAAAATCCCAGGGTCACACGCTATCCGTGGTCCTGGAGAGAGGGAGCACATTTTTCAGGGTTGAAATCCTTCCTCTTATTTAATTGTTTTTTAAATAAACCTATGCTAGGACACTATCCCTGAATAACAAACAGACCAATTTGGCTGCAATGCTCCGAGCCCTGCACGTGTGAACTTGAGTCATTCGTTTTTACGACTTTTCCGAGGGTCGGTGGCCGCTAGCCTAGCCCCGCCGCCCCCCGCCGCGGGCCGCTGTGAGGCCCGCTAGAATGAGGATCAATTTGGGTTCGGGCTTCGGGTGCGATTATTCTATCGTCTAGCGACTGGCCACTACGCGGCCCAACCCCTCGAAGACGCTCCGCGCCACCAGACTATCGATATTTTAGACCAAAATATTGTATCGATATTTCAACGTTTCTATATCGTCCGTATCGATACATTTATCTCCAGAAATATCGAATCGATTTTTCTTTCTTTCTTCTGCTGAGTTGTGTATTTTACACCTCGGAAAATCGGAAATTATGGTCAATTTTTCATAGTTCGAATTTCGGATTTCGCTGGCCAGGTTGTACAGACCTACGTCACAGGGTAAACAAACCTCAAGATGCAAATACCTCCTTTTTTTTCTCTATGTAGGTATAGGACTTTTCGCGTGGCTGCTCGACGGTTTGTTAATCTGTGGAGGTTAAGCTACATTCACGCGTCGCAAGCAACCTGGCGCGTCTGCTTCTTGCTACTGCGAGCGCGCCTTCATTTCCTCCCGCACGCAACAAGGACAGCCGCGATGATAAAGAATTCCATTCGGCGAAATCGAGCCGAGAGCAGGCACCACGAGTATACAGGGTGTTCGAAAAGTCCCCTCCCCCCCTCTAACTTTTGACCTAATTGAGGTAGAGATTTGAAACTTGGAGGGTGTTCCTAGATCAAAGGGAGCTACTTTTTGACCCCCCCCCCAAAATTTTGGGGGGCCCCATTTTGGGGGGTTACGGACCCTAACTTTTAATTTTCAAATGGGAAGACCCCCTTTGTGATACCTCGTTCGAAAGAGCATAAAAAAAGAAAATTTTTCGCGCAAACCGGAAGACATTATCTCAAACCGTTTCAAAATGGCGGCCGGTCAAAGTTCCGAATGGCCGAAAATTGGCACCTCTGCTATTTGCACATGGATTTGCTTGAAACTCGGTATCTGGGGGTATTTTGGCACGAGAAAAACGAATTTAACGTTAGATTTCCAAAAAAACCCTAATTTTTCAAAATGGCGACCGGTTTAGGCTCAAAAAGGCCGACAATTTGACAAACTCGATTTTTTTGCCAATGGATTCACCTGAAATTCGGTATCTGGGGGTATTTTGACCCGAGATTAACGAATTCAACGTTAGATTTTTAAAAAAAACCCTAATTTTTCAAAATGGCCGCCGATTAAAGTTCAAAATGGTCAACAATTGGCAACCTCGACTTTTTGCCAATAGATTCGCCTGAAACTCGGTGCACGCAACAAGGACAACCGCGATGATAAAGAATTCCATTCGGCGAAATCGAGCCGAGAGCAGGCACCACGAGTATACAGGGTGTTCGAAAAGTCCCCTCCCCCCCTCCTCTAACTTTTGACCTAATTGAGGTAGAGATTTGAAACTTGGAGGGTGTTCCTAGATCAAAGGGAGCTACTTTTTGACCCCCCCAAAATGGGGCTCCCCCAAAATTTTGGGGGGGTCAAAAAGTAGCTCCCTTTGATCTAGGAACACCCTCCAAGTTTCAAATCTCTACCTCAATTAGGTCAAAAGTTAGAGGGGGGGGAGGGGACTTTTCGAACACCCTGTATACATATGGGTTATTTTAGTGATGGGTGGGATTTTATTTAAAATTCCTATGAATCCTAGGTTTAGTATTTACTGTAGTAAACAATTATCAATTATTCCATCACTTCTTCGGATTATTTATTTTTAATCAATCTATATTCATGTGAAGTGTAGCTCATCTGCATTTTTCTTTCCCTGGAACCTAAATGTATATTATGAATTTGAATCCATCAGAAACTAAGTCAGTCAAAATCAAATTTAACTACATACGAAGTGAAAACGATTTGTATTTCGCAAATCAAAGTGATTGTTAAAGCAACCAAACTGTGTCAGAAATGTTCCCAAATTACTGGGTAAGGCTTTTATCAGCTCATCATCTGATCCAATAATTTTAATTGTGGCATTTCATTCGGCATGTCGCCGCACGACTTCTATGATACTCAAAGTCTCACATATATAATTTGAAAGGGGGGGTCTGGGGGGGCGGCGCCCCCTCAGCAGGTAGCTTTTGCTACTTGTTTTTTTAAACTTTCCTTCATCAATATTATGAAGTTCTCCAGGATACTTGTTTTGAGGTCTGTACAGCTGTGGATTTAAGCTCTCCTTGTTCAAAAAATCAACAAATTCTTTTATATTATTTGTCACTCTGTTATTGGTTAAAATGTGATAATGAATGCTCTAAAATCATATTAAATTCACCGATCTGGGATGTGAATTTCTAATTTTATGGAGCAGGGGCACAGGAAGAGCCAAAATGCTGACTGTTTGCTGCTATTTGACATTTTTGCCTCACAGTCAAATTTCCGATTTGCCTGATGGCCAAATGCCTGAAAAATGTGTAATTTGTCCCCTTTTTTTTGAAGTATTGAGTGACATAAAGTCATCATTTTTTTTAATTTTTTCCCAAACTTTTTGCCCAAAATTTGCCTTACTTTTGCCAAGATGCTAGGATTGCAAGATCGAGAATTTTCTGCTCCTGTGTATGTACAACCGTAAATCTGAGACTTCGAGACTACCTCTTTTTCTGCCCTTTAAGCTTTTTGAATGACTCAATTTTGCTTTGTGTTTCAGTCCCCTGTACATAGACTCATCAGCTAACCTAGACATCGCAACTAAAAGGATTTTATGGGGAAAATGTATTAATGCTGGACAGACATGTATTGCACCCGACTATATCCTCTGCACAAAAGAAATCCAAGAGAAATTTGTGCAAAAAGCGAAGAAAGTCCTCCTCGACTGGTATGGATCCAACCCGCAAACTTCTCCAGATCTCTGTCGTATAGTCTCTAATAAACACTTCCAGTGAGTACTCTTTTTTCTCAAAATTATC
>NW_027311793.1:0-63596 GCF_918797505.1 Bemisia tabaci
TATTGTATGCAGCTTGTCATTTAGTAGGGCAAGGCCTGTTACAATGTTTCCTAAAATTTGAAATGGTAGAAGTTGAGAAATAATTGCACATTATCAAAATAATTGGGAAAAAATTTTTTCACGCAATTTTTCTGATGAGAATTTCCTCCCTGCTTCAAAATGAAATATGGCATTTTATTTTTTGTGGCAATCGCATGGGGAAATAATCAGAAGGTGGTCTGCGTCCTCATTATTTGTAAACGTATTGTTCTAGGCTGAAAAAGTTAGTATCCCACTGAATTGATCGATTTGGAACTTTCCACAAGAGAATGAACCTGAAAAAGATATCCACGATGCTTTTCAGTTCTCCATTGATGAATCTATAGCTAATTGCTAATATTTTGTTAAGCTTTTATTTTCAGTCGAACTATGGGGTTTCGTTTACTTGTGCTCTGCACTTTATCAGTTCTTGATGTAGCATCACAACATTTCTCATTTAACTGATATTATATATAGTGAATATAACAATCGCCTATGATATATTAAAACTTTTTACGGCACAATGTGCTCACCTACCACCTGCTTCACATAACCTATTGATGGACAGATTTAAACAGAGAGATCTTTCAAGTGGAATATGATTGTCTAAAATTTGCCAATGTCTTTTTGTACTAATCTGTTTTCATAATAGAACAACAGACTGATTTAGTGGCAACTAATAATTTCGTACGGTAGTTTCGATGATTCATAATGTAACCGGACAGACTGTCCTTATCATATTCAACGTACGGTATAACAATGCATCCTCTAGGTGTTT
Source organism: Bemisia tabaci (assembly GCF_918797505.1). NCBI lineage: Eukaryota > Metazoa > Arthropoda > Insecta > Hemiptera > Aleyrodidae > Bemisia > Bemisia tabaci. The sequence continues at coordinate 797 of NW_027311793.1, forward strand.
CTTGCGATCAACAATTTCTCGGGTTTGAAGGGTCATTTATATATTTTGTACTCTATCAAATGACAATTTTATATGACTTAACACAAATTAACTCGAGACCAGGTATTGGGACATGAGGATAGTTCTTCAGTTTCGATTTAAACATCGCAAGTCAATTGTGCAATGAATCACGATGCAAATAGATATGTTCGAATATGCACGGGCATACGTCGCGTTTTACTACCTAAATCAGTTCTATGAGAAGACAAAGTAGAATTTTTGTTAGTACGTCTTTCACACTACTGCTGTTGGTATATGCGGCTGCCTGAATGGTGGCGAATTTTAGGAGTAACAAGCCCGCGTGGAATCCAGGGCTGGAGTTGAAAGTTCTATGGAAATGAAAATGAAAAAAGGAAAAAGTTAAGAATATATTTTAAAAAAAAATATCAACACCATTATCGTGATATAGCGAGTAAAGTTCAGTAAAGAGGAACGATTTCATGATTCTTACACTCTCCTTAACTTTTCACATCAATATCCATAATTAATTTCACAATGTTATGGTAGTACCTTCGGCAACTCAATAAGTAACTTCAGTATACTTGATTTTAATCTGTATTCCACGATACTGGAGGGATTTTTCTTTCATCCCTGGAATGGAATTTAGCTTAAGGCTAGGGATCTGCATGTAACCGCTCTGATATGCCTACCTTGGATGAGCGATCCAAGCATTCTTCAAGGAACGCATGGAACCAGGCTGAACTTGCAGCAATGGACGGGTATCAAAAACGTAAACAAGGTTCATCTCTTTTGGATGGGCAATAAAGGCCTTATATAACTTCTGCACTTTATAAATGTCTGCACCTGATGGCTTGTGCCGTGTTTTTACTAACATTCAATGTTTATAGGAGAAACTAAATGAATTTCACTGAAAGTAATACAATAGTAAAGCACAGATCCAGCATTAGTTGAAACAGACACAGTTTAAAAAAACAAATTAATTTTAGAAGGTGTATTCAAAAGTGAACCAGTACTCATTATCATTCTTGTGGTTGTGAGTTCTTCTTTAGCATTTTGTATTTTTTTCTTTTCGATTTGTGCTTGGTTATTATTTGGAAAAACCTACAATTACAGATAATGAATATGAGTATAAAGATGTTAGCAGCGGTAAAAGTTTAGACCTTTTAGAAAATAAATTATTTTTTTTTCTTTTCAGTGTTGCAAAGTTGAAATGAAGGCTAGGATATAAAACTAGCCGTAAAATCTTCTGAAAGAGAAACTTTCTCCATCTCAAATACTTTCAAAACTAAGACTTCAAAATCTTACACTTTAACGTAATGAGTCTAAATCAAGCTAACAGAAGGAGTTTGTGTTGTGACTTCAGACGGACGGAATACACTTTTATCACTCAATTTTGCACCTCCAATCAAAAATAAGCAGTTGTAATATAGGTAGAGATGTTCTATTCTTACAAGTTTTGTAGTTTAGTTTTGTTTGTTTTCTTTATTTATTCGTTTACAGTTGCTCTATGATTACAACACTATATTTGAAATGCACAATAATCAAGTACCTACATTTATTTCAATGGTATTTTTGTTCTCCTGTGAGGGTGAACAACCCATACTTGGCAGAAGGAATGCCTAGCATCTATACATACGTAAACAGGACAATATTAAAATTGGTTGCTTCTGGAACTGAAAGATACATTTTTAAACAGATTTTACATTTTTAACTATATCAAAGTTTTCCTTTTTAATATGGCAAGACATATATTTTATAAAATGAGCGAGAACAAAGTAGGATCATTTAAAACCGCCGGAATGTGGCACAGTTCCTATGAAGCGTTCGCGGAGAAATAAATTTTAAACAAATAAGTGCTCTCTAATAAAGACCTATAACCCAAAACAGGTTTCTGCAAAAATATCTAAAGTGTCGAGAAAAATTTATATTCATATATTTTAAGGTTGTCAGCAAATGTCAGTGTGAGATTGGAGAGGAGAGACTTGAATTTCTTACTTGCGCTAGCTCTTTGTTCAGCACCCAAGATTTCGTCGTGGCGCCTTCTGAACCCGCGAAGTGAGCACAGTGTGAGAACAGCTTGCAGGGACAGTGAGAGGAGGTTTGGTGATTGTTACTTGTGTTGGTTTAGGACCAGCTGTACAAATCAAGCGGAGGACCTCGGCCATAGCAAGGTTGCTTAGAGCCACGCCGTCCATTCAGTTCCGCAGAATGGCTGGTAGATGTCACGGGAAAATACAGACTGCGATTGGTCACGCAAGTGACATTCACAGTGGCCATATTTGATTTGTACCCTGGTAATAAAACTCAAACGTGTGTTCAGATGTCGGTATTAGAAACCTTGTAATCAAAACATAACTTGGAAATTGTCAGAGTTCAAAATTAATTTTGATAGGTACATTACTTGACTTGAAATGCAGAATTCAACTTGCATGGGTTTCAAATTTTAGATGCCCTCTTGACAGCCTAATTTGTTAGGACGTCGATCACTCCAATTTTTTAAGGGCCAAAAATATTAATTGCTTAAGTGTGTCCCCTTATGGCGTACAAAGATGTGGTTGATTACATTTGACTTTTTCAGAGCCGTGGTGCGGTGACAAATCTACACTTAGTTAATAGGTGTCAAAACATCTTTTTACTGTTGCAAGGCGCTTGGGTGGATAATGACTTTTTACACCTCGATATAATACTCTGGGGTTTTTGTTATGATGTATTTTACATTCTTAGGAGATACAAACCTGCAGTGCACCTTGGTACTGAGTTTTTCATTAGGACAAAAATTTTCAAAGTTTGGTTGCATGAAAAATACTCTGCTACTTCGTTATTGTAGGAAAAATTTGGGAACTGGTAAGATGAATCCCATTATTGACCCATTACTTATATCTCAAGTCAGAAAAGAAGGGTACTAACTCTTTGTTAAGATATTAATACGGTTATCACTTGTTATTTTGTGAGATAAAACACAATTTTTTAAATGGATGTACTGTTCAAAAAATTTCTTTTCATATTTTTTTTTATAAGAGGAGTATAGCAGACGTACTGTGTACAATTTTTCAGAAAAAAGTATCTTGTGAAGGGTAACAAAAGTTGAATGAACACAATTCGGTGTGCAGTTGCCCAGTTGTTTGTTTTAAATAAGACATTTAATTATTAATGCAAACTAAAATCCATCATCATAAACACATTGGATTAATGCAATATCAGGTGCATATCTACTTTGACAACATCAGATGAGTCTTCCTTCTCTTAAAGTGTCAAGTTCACACTTTTCTTCACGTAGTTAGCTTTGAAAGCATTACAGAAATCATCAAACGTCATTTTGTACTGGGTTTCTCCTTCAAGACTCCGAGCGAATTTCAATTGCTGCTCTCGAATTTGGCTTCAGATCTACATGCCTGCAAACATCGGTCTGATGGTTGACTCTATCACTGTTCACAAAAGCAAATCAGTTAAAAGAAGCGATATCCCACATTTAAATTTAACAGAGTGTCATTGAGGTGATAACTAGTCACAAGGGATTTAAACACTATTGGAGATAAGAAAATTCATCGGTCTTATGGGAGAATTGTTACAGTATCACAGTAGACAAGCAGTCAGTAAAAGAATGTATTGAATGTTTCTGCAATATTCTATTGTTTTTGTACATGATTAATTTAGTGTTCATAACACCTTCAGGAATTGACCGAAGCTTCTCAATTGTTTTGTATCCTTTCTCGAATATATCAGGGGTATTGAAATCAGTACCTAGCAGCCCACATTTTTTGCTCTTGAAGTACTTTTTGTTCAGTGCGACAAAGGTTTAGGACCAATTACGGATATAGAAACAAATTTCCTCATGTTTCATCATATTTTTCAGAGGCAACACCATTTTAAATTTTCCAGACGAACCAAAAAAAAACCTTTTGTTCCTTAAAACTGAAACTTTTTTTTTCAATTACCATTCCATACATTTCAGGAAAAACTGTTTTGTACACCTAAGTAGGCTGCATACAACCTGCATGCCATTGGTGGGCCTTCCTTTGAAGGATTTACTTGTACAGGCCTTGTACTTATGCAACCTATCTTTCTTGGTTCCATGAATTCATTTTTTTAAAAAATCGGACTACGCGAGAAGGTAATGGTGGTTGAGGCAATATACCTTGATACGCGTCTCCCGCATAGGAGAGCAGGGTTCCCAGGTCTTGACGCATCATATGCAAGGGGCTTCAAGAGAGCGTAGCAACATATTGCATAGGAACGAGGGCACACAGTTGACATTCGGGAGGGCAGGCGGGGTTCGTGAGTGTTTCACGACGGTTTCAAAGGAGTTGATCTGCTTAAACATTAGCTTCTTCTCTGTTTTTAGTTTGACTTGAGCTCTCCTTCGCTGTCATCGTACTACCTACAAGGGAAGAAACAACTACTTGACTTCAAGATTTGAGGTAAGGTAACGAATGAAAGATGAATAATTGTTGATTCATGCACATTCTTAGTTCTCTTTCCAGGAGTTTTCATTGTTCCTACAACTTCCATATTATACATAGTATGTACCATCTGTTGCTAATACTTAACTTTTTGACGGTGGTCAAAAAATTGTTCACGATTGAAATTTTTATTGATCGTTAGATCTAAAGTTCGGATTTTGAGTTATCAATACATGTTGTTGAGCGTTTTCCATCAAAAAAAACTTTATCTTTAGATGTCTCTCTTGCAAAAATCGTGGTGCCACAAACTTTTCTCAGGGGTCTTCGCAGTTGCAGATGTATAAGACTTAAATCTTGTTTTGATCATGGTCCGAGCTAAACTGTGTTTACATTCTTCACAATGCTCTATAATAGGACATGGGGGTGGAGGAGATCATAATAACGAGGATCAACAGCACAATAACGGAGCAAGTAATAAACAGGGAAAGCTCACTTGACAATGTCTGGTATGGCATCAAATAGGTCAATCAGTTGGTAAACCGTAATCAGATACTCTGCATTGGTGACCATAATGGGGATGATAGTGCAGGGTGAATTTGCTGATTAAATATGCATTATCGGAGCATGGCCTCCAGCAGTTAAACCGCCGTGCACAAGCAAAATTAAACATTAGGATCACGGTTTCATTATCAGTATTCAGAGCCATAAATATTCTAAAAGACAATTTCATAATTGTATTGCTTAGTTAAAACAAAAATAGGCGTCTTATCGCTTGATGAAAGTTCGAAGTATTTATATCTTTCCATTCGCAAATTTTCATTTGGAATCATCTCATTGGAGAAAATTGGTATGAGGTGGATTTTTACTTACTGATCATGACATGAAGTAGAGAAATAACTAGAAACTGGCATGCAAACTGAGGGCCAAAGCACCATTTGAACTATTCCTGCTGTGCTTAGCGAAAAAATGCCCAATGAACATTCAGCAACTGCAAAATTACTTGTAGTAAATCTCTAAGTTTGCGTCCACACTTGGAAATTTCTTTCCATGATATTTTTTAGAACATTTTATGGTAAAATTATTTAAGGTATGTAGTGCATTTTTAAATTTCAAGAATAACGTTTTAAAAAATTATTTCTTGAGTATAAATCTTTATTGAAAGAATTTCGGTGATAACATTCAAATGCTCACCCGGTGTTGTACCAGCGTGTTAAATGAATACTGCGGTACTGGGTGCAGCCCATTATTCCCAGTGATGCTAGTAATTTTCGGGCACACATTCCCAGTAATTACAGTCAGTGATTAGGATGAAGTTTTTGTAAATTTTGGCTACATATTAGGTGTACACAGGCCTAAAATTTTACTTCAATTTGCTATTTAAAAGTAGGAAGATTTTAAAAAAAATAAATAAAAAATAAAAGAAAAAAAAAAAACAGTACTTTGGAGATTATTGAAATGAGAAGAAGCGTTTCATTTACCTGCGCAAGCAAAGATTTTAGTGTCTTCGATTTCTCCGGAGTTTGCTCACCGTTTAGGATATAGCAATGATAGTATCCGTTTCACTTTGTGTCATAATACGACGTTAATCAGGCACAATGTGTCTAAAAGATCCTCCTCAGATAGCAGAGCCCATAATCAAAGGATCAAGGACGACTTCGAGCAAGTTTATTTTCAAAGAGAACGGGGAATTCTGATAGGTGCACTGCTTGTTCTGTGTTTTGTGCTTTCAGCACACGCAAGGATCTGAGGTGAAACGTCAGAATTGAATCGTATGTGCAATGAGTTAGTGTATGCGTTGAGCCCACTCACCCAAAACTGGAAAATAGACAAAATTATTTACAATTTGAGATGACAATTAAAACAGTCTCTTGACAGACCATTTCTACAAAACTAAATTTTAAAGAATAACCGTATAAAATTAATTATGGACAATAAAGGAGTCAAAGAAAAATAACATCTGTTAAAGAACTAGAGGTGCTATATGGAACGTGCTTTATAAATAGGTAGCTTACTTCGAATAATACAACTCCAAACAAAAAAATAAACATTGAAATAGACGAAGCTTTGAGTTATTTCAGGAGTGCCTGACTTAAACAACCAAACTAATTGGACAAAAAGAGCAGCGAAGAAATGGTTGATTTCTGTTTACGTTGTTCAATCTCATTTCCAAAATTGAGATGAATTTATAGTAACTATTAAAGCTGAGCATTTCCACTGTGACTCTCGGATGACTCTTCGGGGGAAACCGGTAAGAAATTTTAAAAATGCACGTCCGTTCTTAGGTGAATAATAGACAAAGGAGAAATTCAACTCTTCATGACCTGATGCACAATATATACACAACCCCTTACATTTCATTTTGGGGAGTAAATACCATTTTTGAGATTTTTAACTGTTCAGGCATTTTCTGTTTCTAATACCTGAACAAATAGTTTCTCCTTGCAATCAAATGCGCTTATCTCTACTGAGTATAGTTCCTGAAAACAAGCTTAAAATCACCAAGAGACTTGAGCTGAGTTATTTTTTGAACAAAATGATATCAAATTGTGGTTCTTCTGATAGAAGTTTGCTTTTTTCAACAATAGTTAATCTCTGGACATTATCAGAAAAGATTCGAAGACCTTACCTGGATGGACATCGCGGCAGTATTTACAAGGAGATCGAAGAGTTCTATAATGAGATTGGTGTATTGTACCCGATAGTCAGCGACACGGCACTGGCGCCCAAAGTGGGAGATGATGATAAGCAGGAATGAACAATGACAAGAAACTGACTGAATGGCATGCGGCAGTGAGGAAACGTTTTCAAAAAGATCGGCTAATTCGACGACTGATAAAGACTCAGATGCAGGGAGATCAGGGATCGGACTTCTGCCACTTTCAGACTTATCACAAGTGGCCCTAGGAAAAAGGAGAAGAAAGAAGAATTTTAACATGATGTCATTTGTTGGACTTTACCGCACAAAGATTTACCTGCCTGCTTTTTCCTTGGAAATGGAAGCCAAGGTCGAGATTCACATAATGAATGATATTGTCAGGCCTAGATTAACCGAAAAATTTACGGGATTGGCCAGTCTAAGTAAAGGTAATATTAGGGATCATTAACATTAGGACCGAAGTAATTAATTTGATCAGTACTTTTTTTAAATGCCAAAGGTCCAATTTTCAAAACCTAATTTTCAATTATTGTCTTTTCGGCATTTTTTAACTCTTTTGCCGTACTTCTTCCTACCCCAAAAAATCAGCTGTGGGCCGCTTCTTGGAACGGCCAAAGACAGACATACAGGAGATGCGTATGTTAAGTAAAATAGAGTTTGTCATAGGAAAAAAAAAAACGATTATGAAAAGTATGGATTTCTACCTCTTTTCAAAATTATGGCTTCAATTGCCAAGGCAGGCTCTAACTAAAAACATTATAACGATGAAGGAACCCGCACCGAGCATGGGCTCAGCGGCTTATCTATGAAAGTCGATTGAAATTTTTAATAGATTGATACAAAAGTTCAACTTAAGGAAAGCCAAAAAATTCGCTCACTTCTGGAGTAGACGCCGTGAAATATTGCGACGTGAACCCGGACTATTTCTGTGCGGCGGAGGTATATTCTCCGCGGATCGCCTTACCTTGCATTGAACACTTCGGCCAGGAAAACCCCTCCCCCCAGGTTTTAACTACGATGTCACATTGTTTCAATCCTCATTTCATTAGGACGCTCCGTTCAGGCTGTGCGATCATGGAGTCCCTCCTTCTGCACCTCTCCCGTGCCGCGCACCGGCCGGTTTAATCTGAAATGTTGTTTGCTGAACAGAATTGAAGATGAGGAGGAGAGGAGGGAGTACGGCATTCGCACCGGTACGAGCGCTATAAGCACCTGTTCTACCGTGTGTGACGTTTGAGGTGGATCACGAAAGCGAACATTCGTAGAGGAAAAGGGGACTCGGAATTCCTCCGTCATGTGCAGCCATGATAGAAAATAGTCCGGGATTCAATTGCGAATATCTGGTTTTACTCGCTAAAATGAGCTAATTTTTTGCTTTCCCTTAATTTTGAACTGTAGAACATCTATTAAAGTTTCATCGATTTCATAGAGAGCCGCTGAGCCAGGTCTGTGCGGGTTCTTTGTTTCTTTATAATCACTTATTTTATATTTAATTTGGAACACAAGAAATATTTACGCTGATAGGGGAGTTTGTTTTGAAGTTAACTACTTACAGCATCCAGTGGTTATGATTGAAAAAGTACTTGAAAATTATCCCATCAGATTGGAGGTCATCCACTTGGATTTTGGAAGAATCACACGGCAGAATAAACTTGAAAGTTGTTTGGGAACGATTTCTACCACCGGAAGACACAGAGATAAGATGCTCTAGTGGCACGCATTTCTCATCAGGTTCCAGCGCGTCCACCCCCACATTCAGCCTGATAACACACATGCAACTAAGAAAATCAGCAAAGTAGAACTGCACAGAGAAGTTTCAGGAAGTTTTATGATGACAATGAACTTGATAGGTTCAATTTACATTAAATTGCCTCAAAAATTGATACTCATCTATCATTTTTAGGACGAATTTTATTGATTTTTTTCTTCAACAAGTTTGCTCATTATCGCTGTTGCAAAAAAGTTGCTGGACCCCTGCCGAAGGAGTTTTGCAAAAACAATTACATTTCTTTGATCGCCATGATGCAGGGTCTTAAATTATGTTATATATTTTTAGCTGGCTGAATCCTGTTCAATTAGTTGGGTGTACTGCATTTATGACTTTGCTGGATATTTGGTGAAAGTTCATGCGCAGGTTCGGCTAATGTAGGCAAAAGCGTAGTAACAAGCCTCTTCCACTTTTAATTAGAGTAGAACAAGACATTGAGTACAGACTTGCACGGAGAAAATGCTATACCTGGATAATGGTAGTTTCGTTGTTATGAGAGCTACGAGCGTTTTAATAATTTGCAGAAAACTGAGAAGGAAAGGATAATCCAACTTTGACACAAGGTAGAAGAGATGCTCCATTTCGCCAGCCCAGTCTCATCAGAATTTTGATCACCGCGCAATGACGTGGCAGTACGGCATTCAGAATTCCTGCACAGAGTACAAAAAATCTTTAGGGACGGCATATTTAAACCAGAGAGAATTTTCAGCAACCCACTCAGTCAAAACGCTCTAACAAACTGTTTAAGAAAAGGAAAATCTGATTCATTTTGAGCGAGTGACCTTTCTAAATCTCAGATAAAGGGATTAAAAAAACTGTTTTAGCCTTGCAAGTGGCTCAATGGAAGAACGCGCATACCGAATCTGCAATCAGTAAGTTGATATTATGTCTTGTTTCAGATCGTAAGGATATCGCAATATTGGGAAGGGGGGGGGGGTGTAATAATCCAGGTCCGCTTAGAAAAGGCGAGAAGACAGTAAAGATTTGGGCCATTCATTTTTCAAAGGCCTTTCAATTTTAAAACTTTTCACCCCAAAATTTTCGAAAGACATTCTCTTCTTTTCTTTCTGTTTCAATTTTTTACCTATTATCGAATTGAGGGAATTTTGCCATAATGAAAAAAGATTTTCGTTTTTGGCTGCGAGTCAGCTCAGCAGTATTAAACAGGATTGTGACTTCCATTTGCACAACTGTGTTTTTTACATGTCGAGAGTTTCTGACCCAAATTAGAGTTACAATTTCAATCTTCCATAAAGTACGAACATATAATAAGCAAAAAACATACAAAAATCGACACAAATTCTATGTCTTTTACCATTACTTTTGGATAATTCACTCCAAAGGATGGAAAAAAAAGATGGAAAAAAAAGGGGGGAAAAAATTCAAATGAGTCGCTGCTTCTCCAGATTAATTAAATCTGGGTGAAGGAGTAAGTCTATGATTTGGATTGAAGAGAAATCCAGCGCTTGGGGGTTCATCTGTGGATGATACACCCGTCTTCCAATTTTATACAGAGTTGAGATCACTCAGTGAGGAGAAGTATCTCTTTCGAAGAGTCACTAAATTTAAATAGGGGTAAAAGCGATACCAGGTCTTCTAGAAGTAGCGAATATCTGAGGATTCTAGAACCAAAGGAAAAAAAATTACATGAACAAATTGAGTCAGGCCACCTTATTATGTGAATTTTTTCTCTGCGAGGTTATGAATACCTGTGTCAAGAGAAGATAAAATTTTTCCAACAACGACTCACATCATCGATGACGGAAATCAGTACTTTTTTTTAATCGGATTATTTGCAGAATCTTTGAAGGACAAAGAGGAGCCAAGTCCATTTTGTGATGAGCCTTAGATTCAAAGGAATACTAGCATTGTAGGTGTCATCAGGCACAATAGACTTTAGCTCCATTTGCGTTCAAAATGCCTCTTCAACTTATTGGAAGAATTTATGTAGATTCAAGTAAGAATTGGTAATTGTATTTCAATGCAAAAGGTAATATTGACATAATTGGACAAGACTTCATAAATTTTGAGCGCATTGATAAGTAAATGTAGTTCCAGGCATTGAGTACTCACCAACTCTGTGCAACTAAAAATGCGACAATTGTTTGAAGAAGAGGGGGAGAAAAAAACAATAAAAAAATTTACGCTGTTCAATAAACTGATCACAGCAGCTGAGATCACTTTCACTAAGGAGTCGTCAAATATAAGAAGAAACTCAAAAAACGCAACAGAAGTAAAATTATTTCTGGTGAATACAATATGTGTTTTTGGAGCTAATCAATCCTTACACTGCTTTCACTACAAACTTTATGTTGGACTTGTGAGCGGATTTTTAACAATCCAATACCATTAACAAATTTGCATGAGATTAGGATGGAAATATGTCTATTGCAATGCCTTGTTACTTTGATAAAAATTAGTTACTTTTTTTAAATTACCGTTAACCACATCAAATCTTGACTCACCTAATGAACTGATTATGAGGTGATCCAGCTGCGAGCATAATAAGAGATAAGGATCCGCGATAGCGACCTTGTTGCGGCGGTGAAGCTTGGAGGATTGCAACTGTAGCGTCTTGGAGCTAGGCACCGTGATGTCGCTGCGTAGTCACCATCCTTATGAGGTTGACGGAGGAGCGTGGGAGAGTCTGGAATGCAAATGTGTGTGGAGTGCTTCTGTCCTTCGGGGCGGAAAAGTGAGGTGAGGATACGGGCAAGCGTTAGCATCATGTTAGGGTCCCGATTTTTTTACAGCAATCACAACGGATTGAGAAAACGATAGAGAGTTGCCAGACTTTTGGTAGTGAGGATTCAGGTTGTTTAGTGTGTAGTGGTCCGATTGGGTGAAAAAATCTCTGAAAAGATCGGCAGTATATGTTGTTAGAGGTCACTGCTACATTGTAGAAAGTATATTATTGTTGTTTTAAGAATTCTTTCGCATTAAAAGGCAATTTATATAACAAGAAATGAAGAAGTGAGAGTGATTAGGTTGATTGGCGTTGTAAAATTTCGTGGATGAATTGAATCCTTTGATTTAAAGCCGGAGGAAAAATTTTCTCCAACATTGAGAGAACCAAAATTGAAAATAGTGTTTATAGTCTATGAGAAAACTTTTACTTCATATATACTACGGGCAAGCAACGCTTTGAGTTTCAATGATTCTGAAAAACGTTTCTACTTGATTCTAATATTGTCTCTGAATCCTAATCTATTACATTCAAACTCTGGAGCTTCACTACATGCCGTCATAGCGAAGAGGTTCAGTAAGTGGCATGCTGGGAGCACCTCGTGACACATAAAAAGCATGTGCTAACCATGGCTCATAGAGAAATGCGCTGATGCTTTCTTAGCTATACGGCAGTACCATAGAGTAGAGATAAACTGTAGTGTAATAACTAAAAATTTTTGGATACTATCTTGGCAATTACAGACTAGAGGATACAGAATGATGATAAAGTAATAGCTACTTGATATCTTACTCTGCTCGTTGACATCAGAGCGTTGTTCACTGGGCAGGGACGGACGTGGCAAATGTATAATTGTGGTGGAGGGAATTTATGTTATTGATATGATTACAGGAATGGATGGTGTCATGCTGGAACACAACCAAAACATTATAAACAGAAACCAAAAAAAAATTGAGAATTATCCAGGACTTTTTATCCTTTATGGCAAGAGGTAATTCAAAGGGTGTTTCTTGAATATTCTAAAATCCTGTCCTCCTCGCAATCTCATCAGTATCAAAGAAACAGCAGGAAAAAATTAACCGTGAGGTCTATTAAAGGGCTGTAACTTCAAAGTTTCATTATAGCATTTCAAAAGGAGATTGGAAATTTGATGCATCAAATTGATAAAAAAATTCTGTTACTTTTCAAGGTTAATGAGTGATTTTTATTTTTTTTAAATTATAATTCGTTAAGCCAGAAAAAAATATTAGCTGCTCAAAAGGTTGGAATGCGCGTCCGGCATTATAAAAGAGGAGATCTTGTTTCAATTAATTGGTTTTGCATTCATTTTAGTTATTTAAGAGGATTTCTGAACGTTTAAAAAAGGTCACATTCTTTTACTAACACTTCCACTTTTTTGTCACATTTAAATCTCTTTCATGATCTTTTCGTCTTGCAGTTTCTTGACTACTTACATGGAACTACCAAAGTAAGGATTGTAGGAAAAAGGAATAATGAGATAAGAATTAATCACTAAAAGAACAGAAGATCTAACTTCATACATGATAAATCGCTTGATGATATTTCATGGGCAGGATATTTCTGGAACTGACTGGAAGGCGAGACAGAGTTGTTAGGGGTGAACTTTTTTAAATATCGTTTATACTTTGTTGATGGTTCTTTGTGCTGAGTTTCATTATTCATTGGAGAAAAAAGCGTATTATTCATAATTGTTTGCTGTCTTGCTGCCACGCTAAATTATTATCACTGTTAAGCAATTCCAAAACAAATTTATAAACTGGATGAAAAAATCTAAGTAGAATGAAATGTACGGTCGGGAAGAAAAGGCACCATAACAAAAAAAAAAAAAAACCTTCTACCTCCTTTTTAAACGGCCAGTGTTAATATAAACAGCATCAAAATTTTGGATTGAAATAATGAACAATTAGTACACATAAATTGAGAATGTGTACTATAAAAGTTGGGTGGGCCACTAAGCATTTACCAGCGATTTTTGATAATCTTTAACTTTACATAGGGGAAGCCAGAGAACGGGTAGCGACCCACCTTCCTTGTGATTTTAAATATGGCAGAGCAGAAAAAGTAATCAAACTTAGGTTTACCTTCTGAATCCTGTATTAGCATAGGTTCTAATTCTGTTTACTGTGTCTTCTCTCGGGCTGAAGAATTGGGAGATCTTGGCATATGAGACATTTGTTCTGAAAGAGTTAATGAGAAGGTGATCGTGATAAATTAAATCTAGGAGTATGAAACGGTACTGAGAGATGTGTTCCCATCTGGTGTAGTTGGGTCTATTGAAAGCAGAAAATATTTCAACATGATTCGAGGTTATGCATTTTGTACACTGCTTTGAACGAGGCTGTTGAAAAGTTGTAATAGTGATTGCAGCAAATTTGAACAAAAACCACAGGGTAACATTACTACTTTCATATAAAAGTTAGAAGTCTCTACCAGTTTTCGACAAAAATTTTGTAAAAAGTTGCTTTTGTTTACTCTTTGTTGGTTTTTCTTTTTGCATTTTATGGCGTGTCATTTAAATCAAGGGAATATTAATAAGAGGAAGAATAACTCAAATGTGTCTAACATAAGTATTTTAGATTGTACCTTCTGAAGATTTCTGCAAAAATAAGGAGGACGATGCACAACATTCTGTAAATTTTATTTTTAATCCACAATGATTTTATAATTCCTTCTTATTTTTATGTTACAAATGTCATGTTCATGTAATGTTTTGTGTTTAATAAATGGTAAGGAAACAGTAAATACTGCTATGTGTAAACTGACTGTTACAGAACAATGAAAAAATGGATATTTTTGTAATTTTATGGTTTGGTTACCAATTTTTTTTTTTAAAATTTCAGTTCCTTTTACAGTCCTCGATGGTGGATGAAACCTTGCTTGGAAACAGCAAATTGTTATTTCGGTTTGTAGAACTGAGCCAAAATAGTCCTACTATCGCCAAAATTGTCAAGTAGCGTATTGTTCTAGGTAGTATTTGGGGAATTCAAATAAGGGTCAAATTCAGGTTTTATTACCTCCCAAAATTTTTTTGTGAATTTTGGGCAAACCAAACTTTATTTTGTCTATGTCATTAGGTGTAGACTTAGGAAATATAGCTCGTCGAGCTAATAGTTGGGCTTAAAACCCGAATTTCCACGTCAAGTGTATCACTCGTCCCAAATGTGCTCTAATTTGCCTGATTTCCCAAATTTTCGTCCCAGAGGTGACATATGAATACTTTTAATTGAAAATTTAACACAATGTCATAAAAGCATCGTCGAGCACTAAATTAAAGCATAATTGAACACATGTATACCCTTTCATATCTTGCAGAACCAAAAAAATTAAGGAAAAATCATCCGTCATGAAAGATATCGGGAGCGTATTCTGCTTCTTTTAGACAGTTCCGTCTGTTTATCAAAATGCGCACTGTTTTCCTTAACACGAGAAGAAGCTTTTATTTCTTGGAATATTCAATACAAAATGGATCAAAAACACCGAATTTTAAAACTTCGAGTGGGGGGTACCCACTAGAAGTGGAAGCTAAAGCCAGGGAAAGACGTATTGCGTAGACATCAACACCGGTCGAGCTATTTTTTATATATTAAATTAATTTTATTTTGATTACTCACACCGATAGATTTAGCACAATGCGTTTATCAGGAGAAGACTTTATGGCGCTAAGAGTAACTTGAAGAACCAAAAACCTCACCATTTAACTGTATCAGTGACGATATATACCTGGGAAAGTTACAGCAACGAATTTTATACCGAAGAAAATCGGAATTTTCCTTTTAAAAGATCTACTAAGCAATTATTCACGCAGTAGAGTCAATTATTCAAGGAAGAATCTAAGACAAACGATGAGAAAAAAAAACCCGAAGGGAAATTTTCCGAATTTCGTTAGAGCCATAAGACTAAACAATGAGAAAACCCTACAAGCAATAATAAAATAAGAAAAAAAAAAAAAAAAAAAAAAAAAAAAAAAAAAAAAAAAAAAAAAAAAAAAATAAAAAAAAAAACCCATATAAAATATATTCTCGTCTCCTTTTTCCAAAACTAATAAACCAAGGTTCTCCACCGCCGAATCCAGTTATCATTTTAAAATCAATTGAGTTAGTTCACCGAGAACAGTGTTTATAAGACCACGAGACCACACCATCTCTAGATGTTACGAATCATGGGAAATTGAACATAAAATTTCGAGTACACCTATTCAAAAATTACCGAGCCGCTGGTACCAAGTTCCGCGTAAATCAAGCGTTGATATAGGCGTGAGGAAGACATTATAGGGCATAGTCACGCCCAGCCATCTTGGATTTTTAGAATTTTAAGATAGGACAAATTCGAAGTTCCCATTGAAAAATATTCACGATACCAAGTTTTCCTTTAATCGATGATTAGGTGTCTAAGATAGCTTTTAGGCCACGTTGCAATCTCTGGAATTTTGATTTTGACAATTTCGACTAAACCTTAATTTCCCATTGAAAACTAATACCCCCCGGGTACCAAGTTTGCAAACTTAACTCAGGACTGATTAGGTGTAGATCGGCATTTTCAGGCCCACGCCGCAATTCTTGGATTTTCGAATTGTGAAAATCGACTAAAAAATTCGGTTTCCATTTCAAAATACACCGGGGTTACAGTTGCGTAAACGAAAGATTAGGCGCTGAAAGATAAAGCAATTTAATAGGCACACGTCCGGCAACATCAAATAGGATTTCACCGAATTATCTGAAAAATGTAAATTCGACTAAAAATTTCAAGTTCCCCATTGAAAAATACCCCCGTGTACCAAGTATCACTTAATCGGTCGAAAGAGGCCTACAGGCTTACACAAACAAGTCTCAGTTGATTAGGCGTTAGATAGATTTTAGGTATGTCCGCATCTATGATTTAGAATTTTCAAATTCGCCTAAAATTGAGTTTCGTTGAAAAATACTGGGGTACAGTTTCCTTATATCGTAGAAAAAAGAGCTACAGGGATAAAAAGCAAGTCTCAGTTGTAAAAGTTTTCATCTGTCCACTAAATGGGACATGGGACCGGATGGACAACCATATGGGACCAGGATGGAAGGGAAAGATGGAAGGGGAAGGATGGTATAGTGTATTCTAAGCTTTCTCTACCCAGTAAAGACTTTTGGTGTTTTTTTTTTTCACGGATAGTTAGTAGCACATCCTAAGAGGATGGAATTAAGAGAAATTTTCTAAAGCAACTTTGAAAGTATTTTTACGAAGCTGATATTAGCTGCAGTGTGTGCCTACTTGCTTGAGCGCCTGTTAGTTATACGGTGCTTCGAAGTCGATTGTGTCTTGGCATCGTTAATGGCAGTTAATACTAGCACAAAAATTCTTGCGAATATCAGAATTTTTTGCCATCTACGAGTGATGAGTGGTTGTTTGTGAAACTATTCAATCAAACACACCATTGTTTTTGGAAAACTACGTTACGGCAATCATTTAGCGCTTATTACATTGTTGCCCATGTCTCTCCTGATGTTGTGACTGTTGTGGGACAATGATTCTAGGGCGTGATAAAAGTTATCGATGGAGCAGAAAAAGAAATGACATATTTTTTTTCTCAATTCAACAAGCATTACTATCATTCGATAAAGGTTTCTTTAAATAATCCCTGGATATGCTCGCAACATCGATTTAATGTCAAGAACCCGGCCCGGGGGACGCAAATATGGACCAATAAGGAATTTGACATTCAAGTTCTCCTAATTTTTCTTTCATCGAAAATAACAGTGGGAAACTAGCATGTATAGTCAAAATAGTGTGGAAATGAGAAAAAACATTTGAGTGTGCATGTTCTCTAGATTTGACTGTTAAAAACAGTCGGGACACATATTAGACGCTTTATTTGTACTACCACATTTATGAAATTTCAGGAATGCTCCTAATCAGAAAGTTTAACATGTTACAAAAAGAAAGATTTAATAAATAGTCATTCATCTGATATTGGAAGACCAAATATTACATGCTCCTTGTGAATCACATTTTTTGATTGCTAGTATATTTCTAGCTGGTGTTGTGTGAATACGTTGCAATTTCATTATTATAATTCTAGAGGGAAATATGAATTATAACTGTATAGTAAAACAAAAAAGATAATATCAAATAAGCTATAAAAATTTGCGCCTTTGTTAATACTACATTTAGAAGTGCCTAAAAAGGTCACAGATTTCAATATTCGTACTTCAAGATTTTCTCTACATGATTCATTATAAACTTGATTTGAGTTCAGAAAAATTGAATAAAATTTGCAACTTATCAATTCTTCATTTTTAATTTTTTTGGCTGGCAAAGGTGCATGCAGCAAAAATACTCTGTTACCCTAATTTTGGAATCAACTAGTGAAAGTTTTCGCCAAAGAATGAGCAAAAAATGATTTTCTTGACAAAGCTTCAGCGTCTTGTACCCTTAAAATGTACGGAGAAAAATTTATCGGGGAAAAAATGTCTATTTTAAGAACTGGATTTTAACGTATGCACGTTGTGATACTTTGAATGTAATAACTTAAAAAGTAAAGCAATTCATTCAGAAAATAATTTTTAAATTTTGTATCTCGTTAAGAAAATGATTTAGGTAATAAAATGAAATCACCTAAAATTGAATCTATATGAGGACCCAGATTAGTTGTGTACTATCAAACTTGAAATTTTTGTGTTCGGAATGATAATTATGAAATTATCTGAAAATAAAACAATATCATTTCATAATAACATAATAAAAAAGGTGAGCAAGACTTTTTTTTAAAAAATTAGAATTGATATCCAACTGAGCATGAGACAAAATTAATAAAGATGAAGTTAATGGTTTGCTACCCCCTACCTCAACCAGGCCAAGTTTGAAGTTAGTCTTGATCAGATGGAAATATGGTGAAAATTGTGGAAGAATCACTTTTGGTGATTTCTCTAAAGTATCAGAACCAAAACTATTTGGCGAGGGACAAGAGAGGATACAATCTTTGATAACTTCAGCTAACTTTATAGGAGTGTTTGTTAATCTAATAGGGGTAACTAATGATGATCATATTCCCAATACTCGTTCTTGATCATTTTTCTGCGCCTGAAACACACAGATAAAACAAAAATCAACGTTTGTATAAATAGAAAATAATACGTTAATTAGTATAATAGAACGCAAAACCTTGAGAGGATTACCTGCAAAGCTAGCAGGGGTTGCACAGACATTGAATAATGTGAATTCTTGATTCTTCCGATTTTCTCTGTCAATTATGGTCCAATTCCGACACTACTCCTACTAATGTATACAGTTTAAATTGCGAAACATCCTACGAAAAAATTACGCAATCTCCGGTCCGATTAGCATGCGGTTATTGTTTAACGCCAGCTACGATGATGCGTATGAGTAATTGCACGATTCGATTTAGAGCGCCTTCATTTTTCGCGATACTCTTAAGTTGTATGAGTTAATATAGTTGTCAACCTGCACAAACAACAATCGCTTTCTCTCGGACTAGTCGTCATTCATGCTTTAGGGAGTGAAAAATACGATGATTACAATTTGTGGCAAACAATAAACCGTTTGGTTCATACACTGGGGTCAGTGTGTCTAATTTTTGAGGGCTTTCTGACACGCAAGCAAGGATTTTCGGCGACGGATTATCTGGATATTGGGGGATTTTTTGTTAATACACGCGTGTTTGCGAGTAGATCGATTAATCTGACTTAGACTCGGATAAAAGATCGATCTAAAAGGGTGTGCGCAACGAACACCCTTAATAATCGATTCTTTACAAGCTTTCTAAAGGGGAAATATAGATAATCGATCATTCACGCCTGCCACTGCCAGCTTCCCGGGATTTTGATTTAACGCTGGTGACTGATGTAAGAGCGCAAAACATTTTTTTTTTTTCAATTTTCGCGCTGTTCTGAATTGGAGTAATAGAACGTTTTGATTCGAAGTCCTCGTGTTTAGGCGCTTCGTAAAAGTGCTTAATGTCAAGTGATAACGGAAATGAGCCGGCGAAGGGTGGATCGACTCATTTAGAGATATCATGAAAATTTTGAACTAAAAACTGCTATTTCCGATGTTTATTTCGACTTTGAAATTGAAGTGGGTGTTACAACAGGAATTTTCGGGGAAAGCATGGAGCCACTTTCGAACAGAAGTTCTGTATGGACGAGTTAAAGCGTTTAAAAGTCTCAAATTTTGTGACCTTTTATGACTCGATCACTGTGCGGTGCGAAGCCTCGATTTCGTGGAGGAAACTCCTTTCACGAGGAATCATGACATATGACATGATTTTTCGAAAATCAACTTTCAAGCTCAAAAGCTTGAAAGACTGCATCGTGATGGGAGGAGATCCCCGCTCTATAAAAAATTCCGAGTTCTCGATCCCGAAATTGGACTTTCCTGAACTTTTCAAGCGTTCCCGATCCTACATTCCCTTATTTCTATGGGACAGTTGCGCTGGTCACAGGTCGCGTTTTGATGCTGGATTTTGTAGATAAGCTATACCATAAGGTCAGTCCACAACGAATATCTTAGTTTAATATTATCGAGATATCGTCCTTTGAAAGTCGGGTTTTTGAGTCATCAACCGCGGTAGTGAACTTAGCGTTATTTCCAACTTGCTTCCTCCGAGTTTTACGTTGAGGTATTCAGTATAAATGTCGTCCCCCTGATGATGAAAGAAGGTGGAGGAAACCAGAGGGGTGTCAACTGTTGTCACTGTCGCGGTGAATGACGTCATAAACCGCTTTTGAGGGGGCGATATCTTGGTTAATATGACCGTAAAAGTTGCAGGTGTGGATGATCTTATTGTTTTTTGTTTAACCAGAGAAATGACTATTACACACGATTGCTCAGTATGGAGCTTTTATTTATTGAGAGAGTTTCTCTTTCGTGTAGTTGACAGAAAAAGTTGAATACATGATTGATTGGCTGTGCATGCAAGAGATAAGCGTGGAATCGACTTTTTTAGCGGTTACTGACGAAAATTACGATTGGGTCACATTAAAAAAGTCTGAAATCACATCCTTATGCGCAATTTGCGATGTTGGAAGCGCTTTTTCAAAATTTCCGCGTCTGGGGGCAGTTTTCCTAATCCCCGGAAACGAAGCAACGGCGGGCACGTGTGATCTATCCGGACTGAGCTGCCGAGTCCGTTTGTTGCACGTTTGTTGTTGTTGTTGTTTGTTGTTTGTTGTTTTTTTTTCCTTCAAGTTAATTTGATTTACAAACGCCAACGTGATCTCCTCAGTATGGTCCCCCAGTACGCTTTATGCGGTAACGAAATCGACTTCAACTCTTTAAATATCCAACGAAATCCCTCCTACATTACATAATTCACGAATGTCACGAGCCTTCCGCTTTTTAGGTTATGTTGTCAGATTTAGTTGACCGGAACTGGGCGCGGAGTTAAGTTGCGTTAATTGTTGTAAGAACACCTGCCCCCAGATCGCGGGACCATTTGAAAAAAGCGACGTTCCTAAACAACGCAAACTTGCGCAGTAAAGGAGTGTGATATTCAGACTTTTTTAATGTGACCATCGTAATTTGCGGGTCATTTAACCGCTAAAAAAGTCTCTATTCGCACGGCTGTAATCTCATGCACTGCAAAGGCCCCATGTTTCGACTGGAAAAAATAATTTTGAAGGTTCGGAAAACGGAGAGCTCGAGTGAAATTGGCGATTTTTCAGGTTTTCTCTGACTATTCGAAACTTGGCTACCCTCTGTAATTTGAGGTTTGCCTCAGCCAGGGTAACCACAGAATGAAGAAATTGAAAGTCCCTGATTTCCCGTCACATTTCGGTAAAATTCCCCGAGAATTTAAGATACGATAGATGGTTAAAAAGACATAATTTCACTCAAAATCTATTGTTTGAAACGTCAAACTCAGTCTAGAAAGCAAATAAAGGTGACTTGACAATTTTTATGTTACATTTTCAACATTTTCTTCATTTTCCCTGACAATTCCAGGTTTTCCTGACTTTTAAAAATTCACTGACATTTTCCGGGTTTCCCGGTATTCCCTGACTGTGGTAACCCTGCTCAGACCATGAGCACAAAACATGATTGCGGGGACCTTGGCTTTAAAGGCACGACGATAAGGATACAGCACACGTGGTCATAGCTTCACGGATTTCTTGCTCGCGCCTATCAGGAGGCGTTACAGTTACAGGAGCGAACGAGGGCGATAATTTCACGGATCATAATGAGTCAAATGCCGACGTTCACGTCGAACAACGAACCAATAAAGACAATTTCCCAAAATAGACGTAGGGAATCAAAAAATGTGAAACTTTAATGGAAAAAATAGTGTATTTCCTTCGGGAAATACACTAAAACTTCCAGGATAACTTAATACTGCCGTGCTAAGGAAGAACGCCGTATGCACATTCGAGAGTTGCCAAATTTCTTTGGATGAAATTTCTGTTGTTGAGGAAAATTATCAATACTTTTCCTGAAAATTTTCTGACACTTTAGATCAAATTACGAACAAAATTATATGAGAAATCGGTAGAAAAATATTCAAAACTTTTCCTGAAAATTAATAATTTGCCGGAGGAAATTTGGCAACGTCCGAAGGCTCATACGGCGTTTTTTCCTTGGCACGGCAGAAAAGATGATCTGACCAAGTTAATGCAGTTGAAAATCTTCGGAAATTAGCAGTTTCTCTAGAAATGTCTGAAGTACATCGAGGAATGGATACACCACATTCCAGTGCACAGTTTTATCGGTTTCTTCTACTTTTTCACCCTGCGACTGAGCAGCACACTTTCGAGATACTGAAATAATTTACTCAGTTGTGCATGTCATTTTGCAGTATTGAAACATCAGACTATGAATTGTGATAAAGTTAGGAAAATAAGGGCTTGAGGTGGGACGGGGTTTTGGACCGAACCATAGCATGCCGCGTACAGAGAATGACATTGCTTGCCACTTAGAACAACTAAAAATTTGCGGAAAAAAATTCAAAAATGCTGGCGAACTTACAGTTATCTCAGATGCTAACTGTACAAAACCAATTTTCAGAGGCAATGAATTACGATCAGGTCAAAAATTGCTTCACCACCTCAAGTTTTCCATTTTCCTAACTCCGCCACGAGTCATAATAAGGTAAAAATTATTAGCATTTCTGGACGCTCTTCTCTTTATGGCATACTGAAAGCATTGATGGAAGTAAACTTGATTCGACTTTTAAACGTAGAGGCATTCCACAACGTGTCATGTTGTAACCCTACGTAAATGTCACCTTCGTCAAACACGTGTGGGTGGTCATGGAAAGACGAGAAAGTTCGAAAAGTTTGAGTAAAGAGTAAACGTGATTGACTGTAAAAGATGGCTACGTGTGCTGCGGGACGTAAGAAAAAAAAACCGGAGAAATCAAGGGGACAAAAACAGTAAAAATGAGTGAAAGTCTTTCAGCGTGCGGACTCGACTAACAGAGAGAAAAAAAAAGAGTCTCAGAAATTTTGGAGGAAACTTTACAGTCGGCAAAGTGACTGAAAGAAATCGTGAAAAAAATGAGTGAAAAGGCATGAAAATGAGATTGTCAGATGATAAGTACCTTTCGAGGTCGCAGAGACGCAAAGCAGAGTACGGATACATGTTTTTGGGGCGACGAATCATAAAAACAGGAGGTAAAACAGTCGATGATCTCACGAAATTAAAATACTTAAAACTAACGATTACTAAAACTATAATATTCAACGATAACGGTAATAAATCTCAAATTATTGTAACAATGACGTTTAAAAAATGTACGATTCCTATGGATGTGTGCCGGCTGACTGATGAGATACGACTCGCGGTACCTCGAAGGTGATGGTTCCTCCGCCCGTGAATATACGCGCAAGATACACAAACTTTGCGGCATTGCCAAATGCACGACAAAATTCAATTTTTATGCAGAGGTATCGTGTGACCTGAGTGGAGGGTTGAGGGAATGTAAAAAATGAACATTAAGAGGAAAATAACTCTTAAAAATTGCGAAAAAATACAGAACACGAGGGCAAAATGGAGGTAAAGGTGGCTGGAAAAGTCCACGAGATAATTTTTTTAAAGCAATTAAAAGCTTCGATTTTGTTTCACTTAAAACGAACTTGACAGATTACCATTTTTAGTGGTAGCAAAACAAATGAAAAATTTGCAATACTGTCCAATGCGCCGAGTTAAACCAAGCTTGGTATAAATTACACAAAAAGAAAAGAAAAAAAAAAGAAAAAAAAGTTGACAACGACGCATTTTTCGGGTGACCACTCTTTTGTCCAAAGGAATTCGAGCCTTGCGCTATGAGGATAGCACGAACTTATCTCGATTATCAAGGAAACATCGGGTGATAACACAATGATGCCACATTCTTCTACAAACGACTCTCTTTTCCGTTAGGGCTTGGTCAGTGAGAAATTAGAGCGAGCTGGCAAGAGCGGTGCTCATGCTGATTTTTCGAGCAATTCTAACAAGGATTTCTGCGGGGAAAAACAAAATTCCAACGGTGAGAACTGCTGTTGTAACAGACGGGTTTACTGGAGCTGTTCTTCGCGGTCATGCACTTTATCAGCACGGTATCATAGGAGGAAATACGCTCTCGTGATAGGCTCCCATTTATGTTCGCGAAGTGCTCAAAGGCGCTGGCATTTCTAGTCAAACACAACGAGGTTCGAGCCAAGTGAGGAAATGAGGAAGGGAATTCGTCCTTGACACGTGCTCAAGACCGTTAAAAAAATTACAAAACTGACTGTAAAATGATCACGTCGGAAAATTTTAGAGGACGAACGTGTAAAGATGAATGACCCTACTGGAAAAAGAAACACGTCAAAAGCTGAGCAATTTTGGCAATTTGGCTGGGCAAAACAATAATTGGGGTGAAGGTAGACTATTGACGGAGGTAGACAGGGAAGGAATCTAGTAAAGAAGAAGAAAGGCAAGAGTAGAACTGAATGGGATTAGCCAATAGGCTACTTGAAGAAGAAGAAAAAAAGAAAAAAAAGCAATTTGATGCATATTACGCCCTTTTCCTACGAGGCACCCCCCCCCTCCCAATTCACAGCTCGTAAATGCGCTGGGTGCAAAAAGGGCGCAGTGGCGTGGCATGATTTGCGATTTATCGATTGATTAGCCATTTAAACCTACGGAGAAATATCGATATACAGGGTGCCCGCAACGAACACCTTAATAATCGATTCTTCACCATACTTTCAAATAGGAAAACTTCGATGATCGATCATCCACGCCTCGCCACTGAAAGGGCAGTCTCAGGATCGCCTTAACCGGTTCATTTTTCACTTTTTCGGTCGTTTCATTTTTTCACGGCAATTTTGAGTAAAGCTCTTGCGTGTGCCCGTAAAGAATGGTGTCTAGTTTTCTTGGCAAAGCTCATTCCCTGATTTTTCCCCGATTTTCAGGAGCTCATTCCCTGATGAGAAACCGAAGTTTTCTCCCACTATCCCGGGATTTTCTTGGGGAAAAGAATATAATTCTCCAGAGTTTTAGATATGCATATCGACTTAATTCATCTTACAGCCATTTCTTTGGCACACGTCAGATTAGACCGCCAAATTTGAAAACGAAATGATCCTTGGGTGGTTCGAGAAGAGATTCCCGGTTTCTGGAGCCGATTCCCTGATTTTCCCCTGATTTTCCCGGTAAATTTTCATTCCCTGATGAATCCCGGTTTTCCCCGGTTTTTAAAAAACTAGACACCATGCCGTAAAACCGTGGTGAATGAGCAAAAGACCGAGATCGGACGTGAGAAACCGCGACGTAACATGAAAATCGCGGAAAAACCTCCTAACACGCGGGGATCAATGCATATCTGCGATTATACGCGAGTGTCCACGAAAACCTGCGAATAACTCCGGTCATACGTAAGCAGCCGTAAGAGTCTACAAAATCGGGCAACTTTCTGAATTTCTCTTTGATCCTGCAGAGCCAGGGATGCAAAAAGTTTCAAATCACCAACAGTTCCTCGTCATCGAACTTTTTGCCTTGTGGCGAAACTTTCCGTTTGCCTCGCGGAAATTAGGTCATCACTTGTGGGAATTACTTCACGGCCGCCTGCGGTTGCCGCGATCCTTAGAGTGCGCGGGCCGATTATTGTAACTGATAGACAAAACTATAGACAAAGGAGACAAACTGAAAATACAGCCATCCTATTGGTGGAAGAGGGTGATTGCAGTGGACAAAGGAGGTAGATAATAGAGTAACTAACGGCAGCCCACGAGAGACCCTATAGTTAGTTCAGCATTTCTGCCTTTAGTTCCACAGGAACCACCCATTTCAGCCAATAGGATCGTTCCAAACCACCCAAGTCTTCTGTGTCTATCGCTATGTCTAAACAAACCTAGAAGTCCCGAGAAAGCCTGCAAAACGACGATGATCCGCAGTTGTTAAAAGATAATAAGAAGATTCGATTTTTTGATTGGGTGGATGCAAGTGGCGCGGCATAGCCTGGAAAAAGGGGCGGTTCAGGGGTTCTAGACCCCCCCTCCCCCGTGACTGATACATTTTCGGGAAAAACGTTAAATTTTGTGATTATTAGGCATTATGTATCTTAGGTCTTTCCCGACCCCCCCCCCCCCCCCCCACTGGCCATATGAATCATTTCTGGCTACGCTACTGCTGGAGTCACGTTACATAAATGCTCATCGATAGATGAATCTTTAGATTTTTTGTTGCTGTATGCACTATGCAATCGTGCATTAATCAAAAGTGGCACTTTTTCCGATTTTTTTGTCGACATGGGGTATATGTAAGGCAAGCCTGGACTTACTCACACTGTGAGTAAACGACTCACACAGTGACTGAGGGAAAAGAGAGTGTCAACAACGTCCAAGTAGGTAAAGTCTATGTTAGCCGAATTGGTAATGGAAAAATTTAAAAATTCTGAGAATGTTATTACTGAATGTTGATAAAATAGAATGAGTCTTCAAACCAAGTCTTTGGTATTATCATTCTGTTGGCTTGAGTCAGCTTTCATGATCTCTAGCCATTTAAATGAGTCCCAACTTTTTCTCATTCTGGATTCAGATGATTCTTACTTAGGGTTGCATCATAACATTCTGAAATTCTTAGCCTTTCCTCTTACTTTGCTGAGAAATCTCTGATCAATTTCAATCATTTTTCTGGTTTTGCCTGGACAATTGCTAAATACAAATAATATTCCTTAAAGTTTCCTCGGCTTTGCTAAAAATAATCTCTGCCTAAGCACAGATATTTACTGCTTGCAAATTCATCAAGCTTGAATATGCCTAATAACGAATGATTTTTTGCAGCACGGTATCTCAATTTGCAACTACTTAACTCATTTATTCACTAGTTATAAGAAATTGCTGGAGGATAGAGAAGTCTTCGGTATGGAAATATGATGCGCAGCATGCTGTTGCCGCTTTACAAAGTATCAAAAATTGAATACGTTTTCTAAAGTTTTGTCACTTTTAAATCATACTAGTTTTTAATAGAATAATTCAATTTTTGAGAACTGTCTGATCCTATGACCGGAAAGAAAATTCTGAGACAAAAAAAAAAGGAGGAGAGTATACCGGAGGGTCAAACATTCTTTGAAGGTTGTCTATAATAGAGACAATTCAAAATTGAGAACCAGCTCCAATTCAGAGGTGGGGCATCTATTTGGAGTCAGCAAATATAGTGCATATCCGCTCCATTAGGAAGAACGAAGTATCAAATTGCGAAAAAGTGAAAACCGTAGCAGCCATTTTATTGTAGAAGACCCATGATCTTTGACACTCTAGCACGGAGAAAAAGTGCAGTAGGATCTCTGTGATAAAATAACGTAGCCGACGCTGCAATTGTTTTATCAAAGCTACAAATATGGATGATAGATGTAGTTGGGGAATTATGCAAATGGTGCAAGATAATTCTATCCCCCTTCTCATTTTGACGCATGAGAATGAGGTCTCGCCAATGACAAGATTTTCTTAGTAATTGACCCTAGCTGAAAACGAGGGATGGCTGCAAGATACAATTCCCTGACTTTTCCGGGTTACAATAAAATGATCACTGACTGGAGATTCCAACGTTGGATTGAATCTATTAGAATGGGCCTGTTGAAAACTTTTGCCAGAGCAAAAATAAGAGTTGTTTCCTATAGTAATGCCTCAAAAATCACAATGGGCACATCGGCAAATTCTGAAATGCTCTCATATCTTCACAATCTGCGTAAGAAATTTGCGTTTTTTGGAGTTTCCTGCTTCAAAAACAATACTACGGCACAGGTGAACATTTAGTTGGAGTCGCTCCATCGTCGGCAATATTCATCATGGCCGACGCTTCCGCAGTTCCCGCGTAAGTCGAGGAGAGTTCAGGGTCAATCAAGGCAGGCGAGGAAAATATGAACGTAAATACGCCGATTGTTATCTGGTCTAACCCTGTTCAGGTGTTATCTTGTCCGACCACACGTGTTTTGGCGAATTGGCGTCGGCCATGATGAATATTGCTGACGCTCGAACGACTCCTCTAACAGAATATTCACCTGTGTTGAAGTATCCTTTTTGAAGCAGGAAGCTCAAAAACCGCTAATTTCTCACGCAGATTGTGAAGCTCTGAGTGCATTTGCATTTTGCACATTGGGAATTTTCTCTACTCATGAAACTAGAGAGCGACGGTATTTTTATTTTTCTTGGACTAATATAACTGAGCTTCCCGATAGCTAAACCATACGCTAAGCAGGAGGGAAAATTTTATTGGTTAAAGCTGGTTTTCTTCCTTAAAAATGATGAACTTGTACAATTTGAACAATATCTGATGTGGCTTACTTCACTTTTTTCTGTAACCTGCAATCGCTGAAAAATGTCAGTTTCCCAATTATACCGATCCACCTTTAAACAAAACGAAAGATTAAGGTACTTACCGAAGGGCGAATTCCATAGAGGGAAAGCGAATTTTGGTGGTGTGATCAATGACTAGGCCAACGCGACCCCCGCAATTCTCTGATAACCTCTTTAATCTATTTCTGATTCTAGCAGCATCTTGACCCAACGGTAAGTTTGAAACCAAAACTTCAACTGGCTGATTGCCATTCTAAGGAAAAACATAATGAATTTGAAAATCAGTATACATAAGGGAAAAATATCAAGAATTTAGAACAGAAAAAAGAATTACTGATCATAGATTTTAGAAAAATTGAACGTTACGTGGGTTTCAAGTTCAATTTCTTACTCTGGAGTTTAACATTTTTTTACCTCACAGTATTCAATTTCCATACAATAACAATTACAATATTCATTGGAATATTCATTATAACTTGTAAACTTCTGGTAAGAAAAGAAAATAAATGGTTTTTAGTCTTCGTGCTTCTTAACCTTTGAAAAATTGCAGAATTTTCATTTGCTGGTTTTAATAAGAAATGATACTTTCAATTATAAATGAGCAAGTTTTAACACTGAGAAAATGCAAGCTAATAAAATTATCATTTCACCATGAACAGGAGGGTCATTTTTGTTACATAAACTGGCAATTTGGACACCACAGCTGTAAGTTCTAGAGGACAGGAACTCGTGGAGCTCAGATTATAGAAATGCTTTCAAAAATGCAGTGACACTGAAGATTTTTATGGGGGAAAACATATCTTTGAAAATGATGGTTTCGCAGCTGCGGTTGTAAATTTAATTTCCAGGAAATTTTTTCTGTCAACAGAGAGAATCTCTATCTGCCTCTCACCCTCAACCCTGTTGATTCAAGCCGTTTCTTAGAAAATTAGCATTTATCATTACTTAGGAACTCTGAAGCTACATACATCATAAAACATTATGTTATATGATTTTAGTACCTCCAAATTAACGAGAAAAGAAGTATTAGTATGCGTAAAAGACGTACCTTAAGGGCTCCCCGCAATGGCAGAGTCTCTGTCAAAGCTTTAAAACTATGATTTTCTGTAGCACACAACATTAAATTCTCTGAACAAACTTCATTATGTAACAATATAACATGAATTTTTTTCCTGGAAAAAAAAAATAATTTACATGAGTATCCTGAGTTGGGACTGAGGGTCTCACACCATCTATTGCATGCTAGACTAGTGAAAGCACTGATAGGTATTGAACAAGTTAAGATAGGAGGGAGAAAAAAATTTAAAAACCTCAAGCAAGATTACAATGAGAAATAGAAAAAACACAGATTTATTTACAAATTGACAACTCAGGGGGTACACAAAAGTGCTCTGTTTTCTAGGCCACTGTAACCTGTTTTGTTTTTATATGAATATGTTCCATTGGAACTATTTAAATGTATGACAATAAACGTTTCCCAGAATTTGGTTCATCTGTCGAGATGCAGCAAAATTTTTAAAATTGAGTTTTCAACAATAAATACTTCTTACGATCTTAAAAGCTGAATAGCAAGCATTTGAGATTATTCTGAAGTCAACATAGGAGCAAACTTGCATTTTAACCTAACAATCATGAGCCACAAAAGAACAAAAAAACTTCACATAATTGTTTCTGAGAACTAATTTTTTGGAACTACAAACTTCAAGCCACCATAATTCCTCTATGATGTAACGTTTAAGGCATTTCTTGCACTTAAATATCGGTAGAACACTCCATTAGGCAGAGCACTACCAATCCTTCAATTTCAACTTTTTCAGCAATGTGGTCATTTGCCTTCCTTACATCATACTTCTTACTAATACTTGCCCAACTTATGTCATATTATTACTGGGATTAATACAGACTCACATGCATTTTTAAATCACATGAATATATTATGTGGCTTGTTAACCAACTCACCTATGTCTTAAATCACATAAATCTGCGGCAAAATTGATATCGCCTGAGATAAGAATGATGGCAGCAGGAGACCCATGAATATCTGCAAATCGTCTGATTGACTGCCGCAATTTCTCGTCAGCTGCATTTTTACTTGTTGAACTAACATGAATTAAATTTACCTGAAAAAAAAAGAAAAAGATGATCCAATACAAAAAATGAGACACAATTTCTATTGAAGTTTCATTGATCATCAGATTGATACCACATTATTTATCATTATGTTACTGCAGTAAGAAAAAGATAAAGAGCATCTTAGACAATTTTACTCTGAGAGTTTCATGATTGACTTGTTCGATTTAGTTTACCTAGGGTTTAAAATTAGTGGGAATATCTGAGGGTGGTACACTTTTTTGTGAGCAAAAACTCTTTTTACACCAAGTAAAAAACAGTAAAGAGGTTTTACGGCAAAAGAATGAAAGTTTTGAAATAGACATCAGTATAATAGTATGTTCAATAGAGAAAATATAGGGAAAGAGGAAGAGAATTGACCTGCAGGGCACGAGAAATGAAGAACATTGCAAAAACCACTAAGACTCCCTTGAAAGCTAGGGTCATTTGGGTTTTTTATTCCTTTCCTACAGATAGCTTCTTTTGACACAATGCAATTTTCACTTCATAAAACGTCACTTGAGTTGAGTCTCTGTATGTGGAAGCTTCAGAGAAAATTTTCTACCTCCAGCTTGTTAGGTTAAGCCTTCTTTCAGCTAAGTCCCCTATTTGTGACAGCGCCTGAGCATTGAAGTTGGCCCAAGCTAGCATACAGATTCCAATACTCGAGTAAAATTTATCCTTTTAATAGATAGTTCCTTTCTAATATCATCATCTGCACTTACTTAGCTTCTGTATCAATACATCCTAATATTAGTTTCCGAGAGACAATATGCATTGATGCACCTGTCCTGTTATCAGGATTGAGATCAAACAATTTCATTAGTCTCGTCAACCCTAGGACTGCATTATTTTGCCAACTGTGTTTTAAGTGTGTTAAGAAAAAATCAGAGCAAGAAGAGGACAGGACAGAAAACATCAACAAAGAAAGGGGCTTCAATTAGTAGTGACTTACCTGTGCATCATTGAGTTCTTGGATGACTTGAGCATTTTCTTTCTTGACATCACAAACAACTAAAAACTCAGCTTCTCTGTAGCCACTGAAAAATTTATCACGAATAGCTTGAGCAACTGCAACCGCTGAACGACCTCTAGGAACCTGAAATTTACCAAGAAGCATGAAAGTGATTTACATACATCTAAAACATATAATTAGTGTATTTGATGAGACTCATGACTAAATATTTTATGTGAATCAGGAGGCTGAGGATCTATTTATGACTCAATTGTTCAGTCCTATGTATTGCCACAGACATTTAGAATTGGAATTTCTAGACTTTTCCAGCTTTCCAGCAGTTTCCTGATGACTTAGGATGGAGCCTCATAAGATCCGAAATGCTTTACAGGAAACAATTTAAGTGCAAGGAAGTGCACTGAAAAATTAAAATTTTTTATTTTTCCGGAATTTTCTTGTATTGAGACCGTGCATGATGATGGATAATGATAGAGTAATTTCAGGATTTACTGATCCAACCAGGCAACGATCTAAAACTATGTGATGTGATGTGCAAAAGCTCATCATTTCTGTGAAAGCAATTTTACTATGAGTTTTGGGTCATTTTGCTCTTATGTCTTCACTTTTCCCAGTTTCCCAGACCCAATTTTGCCTCCGACTATTTCAAATTTTCCCTGACTATGACCGATCTGAAGCTTATAACACACCATCATGGTGTTATACCTTCATGCTTCAACCGATACCACAAATTTTTTGATCATTCAGATTCAAACAAATGTTTGACTACAGCAGAATACATGAAGGAGCTAACTAGTCCCAATAGGTACTTATGCTTTTATTTCAATCCAGAAAATTTTGAAATCTCATTAATAAAAGAGAGAGTGGAGGCTGGAGAATTTCTATTCCTACTGTCTATCTGCGAATCCGTAAGCTGTCTTCAAATATTCCACTGGCAAAAAATTGAACTACTGGAATTGATTATTATTTTTATGTAAATTACCTACCTGGCAGTTTTCAATATCCCAAAACACTCCAATAGGCGGCAGGGTTTTGGGAATGGAATACTGAACTGGACTACCATCAGACTGATACCCTCTTATAGGAATGGGCGATGACCTTTTCACAACCTCTGTGTTGGAGTCCGACTGGCTTGTGTCCGAGTTGGTCTCAAAATCTGAGACAGTCTGGTAGCATAGGGCCGATGCAGATGGCAGTCGGCTCGCACTTGAGGATGCTGGGATTCGCAGCCGTGGAGGGGGCGGAAATTTGAAATTTGTTGAGGAAGGAGACTGGGTTCTTTCACGATTATCACAGGTCAGTTTAATGTAAGTCCCCGTTTCTAGCTCGCTGCAGCTGTGGTAGTCGACAGAATTCGACACACCTGTGAGAAAAAAAAAAAGTCAAAGGGTTACGAGATTTTAGAGGATAAAAAGTGCTTAATCTGAATATTAGAGAGACTCTAACAGGGGTGCTGAAAGTGCTGGAATACGCCCCGAAGTTTTTTTTTGTGAAAGCAATCAAAGTCCCCTCCCTCCCCCGTTCATTTCCTGAATTTTCTTTTCAGTTCTCTAAAAGAAGGAAGCAGAGCTGCTTTTCAGGAAAGAGACTAACTGGAAAGTTGCTTATGCTACTTCTTTGAGAAAGTGGTATCTTTCTCATGCACTAACACACTACGGTTCATTTCTACTTTTCATCTGTGGCTATAGAAAAAATAAATATTTCTCCTGTCTTCAGAACTAAAATATTGGTTATTTGAATTAATATGATTCTTTGGCGCCAAATTGATGCAAAGTGGGAAAGTAAGACATAAAGATATTTAATTTTTAAGTAGAAGAAATTTGAAGGGGTGAAATTCTTAATGGTCATAAAAAATGACATACCTACATTTTTATTTTGTGCGTACCTATGTTTATTGTTTTGCGATTCTTGAGTAGTGAAACATATTTTAAAATTGATTACAGACTTGAAAGTTGAAATTCCAAAAAGGGTCTTAAAACAGTTAGTGAGAATAGAATTACAGGTAAATTGGACCAGAATTCGAAAAGCAGCACTCACATTTACATGAAAATTCAAGAATGAGAGAGAAAGTAAAATCTCCTGCAATTAGTGAATGTCAACAATTTGAAAGAAAAGTATTTAATCTACAGAGAATAAAGAGTTATTGAACGTTCACAAAACGGAGAGTTTGAAGCTCTAACGGCCACAATCCTTTCAAAATTAAAATTTGTAGAACTTGGCATCAGTATCAGACTTAAAAATAGTTTGCCAGGTTATTGATGCGACTTTAAAAATTTAGAAAAACTCATTAACACAAAATTTGATTTTTGTTCAGAATTTCACTTGATATGAGTTTCTGTTTTACAAATTCATGCATTTTCATGGTATTTTTAGCAGTGTAGCAAAAACTAGATTCTTAAATCACGTGAAAAGTGAGACACTCAGAGTGAGAAATTTCTAGAATCATTACAGCTTTAGTTTCTCTGAACAAACTGTTCCTTGGTAACTAAAGAAAGCTGCATAACATTGAAAAACATATGTTTCTTTCATACTTTATCTGCCATTGACATTTCTGAAGGTTACCAAGAGAGTGTCATGGCAATTTATTTGTGAAACAAACTCTCTACAAAACAGGTATGCATGAGCAGCAAAAATGAAAAAAAAAAAAAGATACTTTTAAGATCCTGGTGAATGCACAGCAAAAACTTAAAATTAAACATGACTCAATTTAAAAAAAGTGAATAAAAGAGGCCATATTTTTAATACATTTAAAACCTTTAAACTCAATCAACAACAATTCAAAACTAGTATCCGATTTTAAAGAGTGTGAACTGCAAAATTTGGCTTAGGGGAAACATTTTTTGAGAAGAAATACTTGAAAATGTATTTAAAAAAGAATTGATTTAACCCTACCCCTTTAGTTGATAGAACCCTACCCTGTAAAACTTAAATTCTAGTATTTTCAAATATTTTAACAAGTGTACTCAATGCTTCATTACACTTTTATTCATACAGGGGGGGTTAGTAGGTGTTTAATGCGTCACTTGAGTCTTTCAAGACAAAAATAGAGAACTTTAAAAACAAATAAATAAAGAGACCATACCTTTTGCACGATTACGTTTCATTTTCAACGTATATCGACTAGCTTGCACTCGCAATGTGTCTTGTCATGATTTCTGCTATAACTACAAGATAAAAACTTGTACTTATCATTTAAATTCAAAACTGAAAAGAAAAAAGGAAACATACAGCATGAGGAAACTGAGAATTACATAAATTTGATTTGATAAAATAATTTCAGTAAAGTCCAGGGAGTAAGTAAGGGGGGAGGGGAATTCGAACAAAGGGGTGGTCAAATTTTACTTCAAGACTAGACCACACAAGATGCGTATGAATTTGGTAAACCATCAGTTGCCTTCAGGCTGCAAAATATTACAAGAATGAGATTACAAGGAACTTGTGAAAAAATTCCAGTTAAAATACAGAGCCTTCCACCTTTAATTACGCATCCTTTGCTTAGGGATGTTGCACATTAACAAAAGCCATAAATTTTCATGTACGTATACGTGTACAATCAGAAGCGCACTAGGGGCATCAGTAAGTTTGAGAAATTTTCGCTCTAATTTTTCTGACAGATTAATAACAACCCCAGTTAAGCGAGGCACACAACGATTGAAAAAATAAGATTAAATTGTTCTTCATGCAATGCCAGAACTTTTCGCCCCACCAACCTCCCGGCTCACATGAAACAGTACAGCTGATTTTAAATAATGGGTATCACTGCCAATTATTTTCAGACTCGGGACTATGTGGCAAATTCTTTGAAGTAAACCATCCCTGCACTCAATACCATCAATATTCACTCACAAGGCTATGCTGTTAAAACAGCCTGCCTGGCAGAACTGCTAGAGCTCTGATTCTACATATTCCTGTTCTGTATGTTACTTACCAAATTACCTACACAGCCCATTGAACAGATATACATGACAACAGTAGCACTTTCAAGCACACCAAATTTACTTTAGAATCCTCTCACAATTTCTACCTTGAATTGAAAAAACTTTACAGGCTGAAACAGCCCAAAACTTGGCAGGCACATACAGGGTGAGGAATACCTTGAATATCAACTTATCTGTCACCTACTCTTGACTGAATTTTCAGTGAAGGGGTCAATCAAGGTCTGCCAAGAAAAACTCTAAAATAAAATGACTATTCTAGAGATTAGCACCAAGCTTTCAAAGGACTTAGTGAGTTACTTAGCAAAAGTGTGGACTTGAGTGATCTGTGATCTTCAATATAGATGCTTCGGTGATTCTCATGAAACAATTCAAATTGGTAAAAGAGAATTTTATACTCCATGCGAGGGGATGATGGTTCTGTACATGCATACTGTTAGCAAATATACGGGAGGTTATTGAAAGTGTCAATAATAGATCCATTATCAATTCAAGGGTGGATCAAACCTACTTACGTTTTCTGGTAAAATTTAGAAAAGGCAGAAAATAATCAAGGTAGACGTATATCTTCAGATCTTAAAGCAAAAGATACTGGAGAAAGTAATAGCAGAGGAGTGGAATATGCAGAGGAGCAAATTACAGGAAAATTGTTTCACATTTGAGAGCAGGATCTAATCTTTAGGTTGTCATGACTTGCTGGTAGGCAGGAAACCTCTCGTTTTCAAGGCGAAATTCAATTCAGAATACAATGCAGAGAGCAAGTTAAAAAGCAAAGAGACCCAGAGAGCATTAACTATACTAAATGGTTTGGTAAGGCTTGTAAATTAGAGGGAAAATTGGATGGAAGAGACACGATCAAAGCAGGAAGGTAGCAACAAAAAAGAGAAAACATACTTCAACTATACCATCAAATATAAGGTTCTCATGCTGGAAAATTTCGTTACTGCAGCTTCTAAGAGCGTTTTCACGTCTACAATATGGACATTCTATCTTCAAGAAAATAGGGGAAAAGTGTGCGGTGCGATGAATGGCAAATTCTACCAATGGAAAATTACTAACGCATCATTGGTAACACATTGGTGACTGGAGGGTACCTGATGGCATTGGGATGATCTACCACAATCTTAGATGGTGCATTGACTGGAATTTATCATTGAGTGTACTTTATGTTGCTTTTATTTCCTGCAAAAACAAAGTCTAGCAATATTTGGGAGATTGCTTCAAGGATGAAGAATGGCTTTGTTGATGAAAGCATAACCTATAAATCAGACAGTTGAGGTGAAAGTAATGTGACATCGAGTCCAAAGAGAGCATTGGTATTGTTATAATAGAAGAGAACATGAAAACAAAATGCTAATTACCTGCTGCGCTATGATAACATCACTGATTTCATGGAGAAACGAGAAAACTAAAAAATAACTGGAAAGTCGAGTCAAAAGTTCAGTCAGCCTTGAGCCTAGGCTAGACGGAAGCAAATGCAACCAACTTGACAAATGGTGAAACCCTCAACTTCCGGATATCATCTTCACATTTTGGCTTGGATAATAATCAAATTTTTATTCTTATTTTTATTTCCTCTGAAGAGAGAGAGAGAGGCTGCTGATTCGCAACTTTAATGCAGGATATTCTAGCATTTTTAGCCGTCTAGCGTTCTCTAAAACTTCAATTAATTTACTTACTTCGGGGCGGGAAATTTTTAGAATTTGAACGGAAGTTATCGACTGTTCGTTCACCTCCAACAACGTTGACCGTTGACGTTGAGCGCTGAAAAAAAACTTCTCCTACAAAAAGACGGTCAAATTGGTCAAATAGAACGCATTTTCTTAACCAGCCAAGCAATAGAACCAGAGGAGAAAGAAGTGAAAGTTTGGAAATTTCAGTGGAATATTACAAGAAGTTTCACGTGGCAGTAAAATATTTCATGAAATTTCACGAGGCAGTAAAATATTTCATGAAATTTCACGAGGCAGTGAAGTATTTCATATTTTTCAGGGGCTAGAGTATGCAACCCTTACTCAAACATACAAAAACAGAAGAAAGTCACAAATTTTACACTTTGAGAAACATGGTAAAGGAACCGGTATTTTTCAATATATTTCATAAACTGGATCATGAAATATTTCACGTGAAATTTTAAGTTTTTGTTTTTCATGAGATTTTGCCACTCTGAAGGACTCTACTCAAGTAGGTACTTGTGGAACATAGTAATGATAAAACCTTGTACCTCGGTTTGCGACGTTGCAAATTTCCAGTCACCTACTTTTTTCCCCTCGCATGATTGTTTTACAG
The DNA here is from genome assembly GCF_918797505.1 of Bemisia tabaci. Classification (NCBI taxonomy): domain Eukaryota; kingdom Metazoa; phylum Arthropoda; class Insecta; order Hemiptera; family Aleyrodidae; genus Bemisia; species Bemisia tabaci. Next base: position 38,376 of record NW_027311793.1, read on the forward strand.
GATGTTCTAGATCACCCGTACCAGGTTTTTTTCTCGGTTGTCTTAGGTTGCGCGGAAGGTATAGATGTCAAAGGAGTCAAAAGAGGATAGGTGTCAAAGGAGGGGGTTGCCATTAGAAAAAAAATTAGAGGCGCGGGCCACCGCCTCTCTGATTTTGGATATGCCAAAAAGTAAGTAGTTCTCTTTGACCTAGATTCATTCCCCAAGTTTCGTCAAAATAGCTCGGTTAATGACAATTTTAAAAGTGTGTGGGGGGGGGGGGGGTGCGTGATTCAATGTCTTGGGGGGGGGGGGGGTATACGGACTTTTGGGACACCCTGTGCCCTGCAGAGTAGGTATGTAAGGAAATTTTGCAACAATGTCAGTTATTGAGATGCGTGTTGTTGCGCTGTTGATTTTTCGCAAGGAAAAATGGAAAAACTGATGCTTCAGTGTTTTTTTTTTTTTTTTTTTTTTTTTTCGGACGAACAAATTTTGTACTCTTTGATCAAAGTTTAGATCAAATTTAGAAATCGTTGCGACAATGACGTCATTCAAAAGATTTTTTAAATTCAGAGAGGCTGTAAGAAAAGCAAGCCCTCCGCTCCTCTCCTTCCCTTCATGCCCAAAATTACGTTGAGAAAACTCAGAAGTCAAGAAACACAGATGCGGCAACTCCGACGATGTCCCTTCTGAATGTTAGTAGGAGAATTTTTCAGATCAACGAATATTAAATCGGTTGTTTCTCAGCTCATCAACGATCCTGCGCTGTTATCAGATCTCATTTATTTTGCGACTTCATTATGTCGGACCCGGAACGGAAAAAGAAAGTTGAAGAGAGATTGTGAGGCGCTTATTTAACAGATTCTGTGCTGAAATTAATTACGATGCTCAAAACCGGATACATTTTGGATTCAAAAATAAATTCCTTCCAAACTCCGCACGTCAATTTGACAACATGAGAAAGAACCATCCTCCACCCAATTGGGAGAGGGGCTCTGGGAGAGAGGAGGACGCCGAGAGGGGATGAAGGGAGGCGGTGAGAGGGGTGAGGTAAGCCTGGAGGAGATAAATTCAATTTTATCATTCCGTAGCCAAAATGGCGTATCGGTGAGAATCGCGTTCGGGAGATCGGAGAACAGTGATTTGTGATTTGTGAACCACTTAGTGCCCATTAGGATGTAAAATGATTTCTTAGTTTTTGTCAGAGTTTTCCTAGTATTTTATATTCCAAGCTTTGAAGGTTTACTGTTGTGCTTCTATTAATTTTACGAGGTGTTTTTGTGCCATTGTGAAGTCTCCTTCCCACTCGCCGATTCCACGGATAGCAATTGAAGCGTCTGTAAGTTTTCTTGTTTATCTATAAAACTTCAAGTTTTCATTCAACTTTTCTAGTCGTTCTCCTCATATCGCAGATTCTATCGGTAACTCATTGCACCCTTTCTTTTGTCTCTCTTATCAAAATTTCATTTCCAAGAACATCTTTTTCTCTCATTTACTTTTGACTACAGTCCTCTTTCAACACAAAATTCAGATTACTTTGTTTTGTCTACTCATTAATTCCATTGAGAGTAACGGAGACTTTATAATTTCAAATATTACACCTCTTGATGCACTGAGAGATGGTGTGGTCCAATATCTTCAATTACATATTGCAAAGCACTAACAATGTCTGTTTAGCGGAGGCATTACAAAGAGACCCAATAGCTGTATCATTTTGTCGAAAAAGGTTTATGTATGATTATCCAAGATTTTGTTACGTTGCTTAGAAGCTGGCGCAGAGAAAGCTGTGCATCTCTTGTTTGATGTTCATCTGCAGTATTTTACAACTGTTAGGTATTTGTTTCCTTCAGAACTGGAGGTGTAACTTGATTATGAAAAATTTTTAAGAAAGTATTTCTAGCTATGTTCTTTACTTTGGTTTTTCTTACCGGAAGAAATAATTTAGTGTAAGTTTTCAGAATTTTACCAGACCTCCTTCCTTCAGCAGGGGCTCTAGCGGAGGAGGGAGGAGCAGTAATATACGATTAGGTCTATTTAAGGGAGGCGCAAATAAATTAGAGACCCTACCAAATAAGTCCAAACTCATTTGGTAGGGTCTCTAATTTATTTACACTTTTAGACTGCAACAAAAAATCTCTTGGTGTTGGTTCAGCATCAAAAGTAATTGCAAGAATCAAGAAAGTGGATCTTCTGTCAACACTGTAAAAGTAAACTCATGTGGCGTGAACTCGATGAAAAATCATGTAGTCATTAATATCATACCCCGTACACTCTCAAGATCAATTCCACTGAGGGATTCAGAAAATGTCTGATCTAATGATCTGTGTGCGACAAAAGTAAGGGAATTTTGAAAAAATGATGACCCTTTTACTGGCGTAGGACTAAGTTTGCTTTGTTTCGTCAATACTTTCTATAAATTGGGCAAAACTTATATTTTACTATAAAATTGGGGATTTTGCCAGAAAATCTTTCATATTTCCATGAGACTAATCAGCAGTATGGCTGCGAAGCACAACAGCAAATGGCAGCAATTTATTCGAATTTTGCAACTTTCTGCACCGTTGATTTGGAAAGAACAATTTGTGAGGTGGGGGGATTTTATTTTCCTAGCCCCTTCTCCTCTATTTTAAATTTCTGTAGTTTACATGATGGGTACAAAACTTTTTATTCGCAGTACATTTGGGTTGGTACGAAACCAATACAAAACTTTGACAATCTTTAATTTTTATCTGGAGAAATAAACCCGTCTTCGATCCCTTCCCTTTGGATAGCTTCGAAGCGCAACCCCAGACATCCATCAATAATTATGGAACACTTGCCAGACCCCTCCCTCCTTTCAGATCCCCTCCAGAATTGTGGGAAAATGTTGAATGTACAGCTGTACACAATTTGTTGCATTTTTATTGATCATATGACAAATAACATCAAAGAAATGATGATGATGCATGTATTTTATTGTTTGGTGTTGCTGGCGGTCTACAGAGAAGCGAGAAATACTGTAAGAAGGTAAGAAAATTCAAATCTGGTTTAGAAATTGCAAGAAATTTCTGAAAATTTGGAGTTTCAACGACCATATGAGAGGGTTATGTAACACTACTCCTGACCTCCCTTCCATCCTCTCCTTGTAATGCTGACTAATACCACCCCCAACCCCCCCCCCCCCCTTCCCAGAAAGTCACATGTCACCCAATTGATGAACGCTCCTGTAGTCCCATAAGGGTGGTTTTACTTTCTCGCGATTTGACAAGGGGATGTGATGTACCCATTTTTTTTTTTTAACTTTTCATTGAAGATAAACATCCCTCTGAAAAGTGGTACCTATCTAAGTACGACGGTTAGTTTTCAACGTTGCAGAGCGACACACGTCAATTCGTAGCACTTATCACCTGGATGCAAGTACATTATTTTTAAAGCTGGGGTACCTCATTCGAAAACCGATGATTATATAAAAGAGAAACCTCTGTTCAATGAGTCTTCACAAGGTTAAGTAATGTCGTTTTGGGCAACCATCACCTCTTATCAAGTTCGACATTTCATATCAGGCTTTCCGAAGTAACCACAAAAAGCACAAATAATAATGAGTTAGTCGCGATTGTCGGCAGAGGAGCCGTGCATGGTGTATGCAATGGATGCAATCCTAACCCCTAACCCCCTCTCTTCTGCTCGGCGGATCCCTTATCATGAATCAATTTGTACCATTTTCTCTCTACTTCCCTAGCATTTTCCCCCTAGCCTCTCGGAGTTTTTACCAGCCAAGTCGTCACTATCGCATTCCAAAGGCGCATATTGCTACCTAGAGTCGTTACTTCGATTTTGAAATATTTCACATCAGTCGAGGCAGGAATGAAATCCCAGTTCTACTTCTACCCCATCCGTCATCATCGTCACTGAGCTGCCTTTATTTCCTGAAAGATCTAAGTTTCCCGAAAAATCAAGGGCCGGGTACGGGAATTTCCCAGTTTCTCACGGGTCTCCCAATCAGATAATCCGCGAATGGTCTAGTTTCTTCTGTCCACGCAAGACTCCTTCCCACCTAAAAGAACAACTGCTAAGTACTGTAATGCATTTAAAAAAAATTATTTTATTCGCTAACTTGGGTTGCTCAACCATTACGACCTCAATGTTATCCCTTTTTTTTAAACTTGAGGGTAGACTTGAGGGTTGATTGTAAATGAAACTATTGGCACTATCGTGCTTCTCGCGAAATTTCATGTAGATTATTGAGTGCAGAAAGCTTCCCAACCGCGCGACCGTGATATCATTTTGAAGTGGGGAGACTGTCTAGAACAAGCGTAAAGATTGTGAAAGATTCGAGGAACTAACAAGGGGCTTACATTATGGGAAGGCTAACAATAAGACCTATCTATTTTGTGCGGCAGTAGGGACAGTCAAATAGAAAGGGGTTAAGTCTGGGAAAAGACCCCAATGACCCGAAATTCATGGGAAAATCGCGTTTGGAAATTGTTTACGTGTCTCATCACATAGTGCCATCTTGTCTCGAGGCTAGATCGTCATATTTTATCAACCTTTTTCTGCTCGGCCCCTTCGATAACACATCAAAAGCTCGTTTTGTTAGACGATGTGCTCGGTGTCAAAAAAGCCTCGGAGTGATAGAAAATTACGCATTTTTCACAAAAATGCGCCTGCAGACCTATGTTTAGGCAACCGTTTAACCTGTATCCAGTGGTCTATGGATCAAATCATGATAATTTCCGTAAACTACATTGGGTCAACTTGGAAAACCCGCGTACATTTCCAGATTTGGGAGGAGGGAGGGGGGGCGGGGCGGGGCAAAAAGGCCCTTATCGATACCCCTCCTTTTGAACACTGCAAAAAAAAAACACATTGGATCTAGAGTCCAGACTCTAAAACATCGACAAAAAAAATACTCTTGATTCAATCAGATTTAAGCTTAAATCAAGAACCAAGCGTATTAATTTAAGCGGATTTCCATTTGATTTAAGCTTAAAATAATCTGATTGAATCAAGAGTCATTTTTCTTGTCAATGTTTTCAAGAGTCTGGACTCTGGATCCAATGTGTTTTTTTTCCAGTGAAGTTGAGGAAAAGCGAAGAAAGCAAGGGAATTGAAAAATGAAAAAAAGCCTGAGCCCTGTTCGATGATGAACGGTTAGTTGGAAATTCCTCGACTAACAAGCTTTTTCTGGGTGAGTCGGTGAAATTCAGGCCGAAGATAGGTACTTGAGATGGGGAGGCTTCATTGATGGACGACCTTGATCCGGCGTGCGAGGCACAGGTGCCAGGAGCCGCGACCGGCGAACCCAGCGCGAGCGGCGAGTGTCAGGTGTCAAAGCTCCCGCGGGCGGCGAGGGCAGGGCGCGGTGGCGGAGGTGGGGATGCGCGGAGGGACGGGCGAGCAGGGAGCAGCTCCGTCGGGATCAGGGACGAGAGCCAACTCCTGGAGCTTCGCCTTCGACGAGCTTGGCCCGCTCCCGATGAAGCTGCGCAGGACCAAAGGGACGCCGACGTCGCTCGCTGCCGCGCGAGAGCGCTGCCCTCGGCCCCTGCGACGCCGCGATCCGCCAGAAAGAAAACGCCGTATTGGTCCATTTACACGATCAAATTGAAGCTCTGATTGGTGGAAAAAGACCTGAGGTGAGGATGCGACCAATGAGAGGCCCAAATTGATGGCTCAATTTGATCGTGTACTTAACTGGACCTTATCAGGTTGGCCACAAGTCCGGAGATAGTACTGATTTTTAAGGGCGGTCCGGAAGAACTGTGAAAGTGCGGAAATTCCGCGAAAGGTCCGGATTTTTTTAACTTTTTTGTCATTTTTGTCGCGATTTGAGCGAGAAATTCAAATTTTTGTAATTTCGTCCATTGAAGGTACTGGAAAAGTACTTAAGTTTTCTGTTGAGGAAGTACTGAATTTCTTAAGAAATAGTACTGATTCTTTAAGGGCTGTCCGGAAGAACTGTTAAAGTGCGGAAATTCCGCGGAAGGTCCGGGTTTTTTTAATTTTTTGACATTTTTGACGCAATTTGAGCGAGAAATTCAAATTTTTGAAATTTCGTCCAGTGGAGGTACTGGAAAAGCACTGAAGTTTTCTGTCGAGGAAGTGCTGATTTTTTAGGAATGGTCCAGAAGCACTGCAAACGTGCGGAAGGTCCGAATTGTTTTTCATTTTTGTCGCAATTCGAGCGAGAAATTCAAATTTTTAAAATTTTTCGAATTTCGTCAATTGGAGGTACTGAAAAAGTACTGAAGTTTTCTGTTGAGAAAGTACTGAATTTCTCGGGAAATAGTACTGATTTTTTAAGGGCGGTCCGGAAGTACTGAAAAAGTGCGGAAATTCCGCGGAAGGTCCGGATTTTTTTCATCATTTGTCATTTTATCGCAATTTGAGCGAGAAATTCAAATTCTTGAAATTTTTCGAATTTCGTCAAATAAAGGTACCCACTGAAGAAGTACTGAATCTCTTGGTAATGCACCGTGAAAGTACTGATTTTTGGCCAGCCTGTTGTAGTAGACACCCTGCCTATGAACTTACGTCCTCACGGAGATGGATTTTCAATTCGACACATTTAACTTCGTGTATTTTGCGAGAATAAGTACGAGAGTAAGTTGCGAGTGGCACCAGTCCCAGTTCAAAATCAAATCACAAGTGTAAGAAAACCTTTCAAAACCAAGTTTTGTCGTGTACCCAGGACTTTTGACTTAAGGCGCGAGAAATACTTTGGTGCCATTGTTTCGTTTGTTGCCGTTGTTTGTTGCCAAAATCAACTCCCAAACCTAACAATAACTCTTACAGCTCAAGTCGCACTGGAAGTACTCTATCATTCTTCAGCAAAACCTAATTTTACCAATGCTTTAATATATCGCATTTCGATGCCTTGTCGCGCTGACACTAAATGCAATCATCGGTGGCCGGTCGGCGTACTGTTTCTTGCTAGTGCGCCTTCAATTGTTTGCATATGCAACGCGGATAACCGCCGGACACTTATAGTTGCATCCAGGCGCCGTAGCGATCAACTTCGGGCGCTCAACGTGCTTATGAAACCCACCCATTTGCGCGAGTTTAGGACTTGATCCGGGGTACATTTGTTCCTCTCGGCTCAACTTATAAGGCTGTACATAATTTCGAGTATTTTTTCATTTCGTACTTTGTGTTCTGCAAGAGGTAAATTCGCATTTATAGGCATCGTGCACTTAGGCAAATATACTATTTTTCACGTGGAATGCCCAAACTTTGCTAACTGGCATTACACTCTCTCACATACGATTTCACAAATTTTAAGCCTTGTTTTCGCTCCATGTGGGTGGAAAAACCCGAATCAAAACGCCTCATACTGTCAAAACCTTACGCGCCAATAAGATGTTTTAACGGCCTCCTTGGTTGTTTGTTTATTTAGGTTAGGGTGTTATACATTTCTCCCTTGAATAATTGGACTACATCTTGCAATTAGGAACTATAATTTCTGGCTCATTTGTAAAAAAAACTTAAGTGTTTAGGGAAACTAATGGTACATTCGTTATTTCTAAACGGAGCCAGAAATTATAGTTCCTAATTGCAAAATGCAATCCAATTAATACCCCTCGAAAAAAAAGGAGTCGGAAAACGGGGAAAATGCCAGCTGTACCAGTGGTAGTTTTGAAAGTGCGGAACAAGTGTCATGCCAAGTGGGCGTTAATGAGTCAATTTTATTTGTGCTGATCATGATTTTTTAGCGATTTTACCCAGATTATTCAGCCGACTATATCTCTGGTGTTTAACAGGCCCATTATCATTATTTATCCATCGTCATTTTTTACAAATCTTGCATCATTATTCATTTGTGAACAGGAAGCTTCCTGAGATAAACCCAGACCACAGGCAGCATTAGAGAAGAGCTCGATGTATCTATCAAAACATGATTAAGCCTGATCTGTGCAATCACTTTATTATTTTTTTTTTTTCAATGTTGCTGCACAGTTTGAGACTCTTTTTCTTCCTTCGTAGTCTCCTCCAACGTATCCATCTTTTGGACCTGAATAGTTGGGCCATTGCTCCAGCTAGCATTGGGAATTTGTGATTGACCTACATATTCGTAAAATTTCACCCTAGTGACACTAGAATACACTCGGTTTTGTATGCAATCGAACTCCTGAACTCGCAGAAAGATTCCCTCAGTTAAGGCCTGTTCTGCACTCCTATGTGCACTCCTCCATTGCGGCCTTAACTTCAAGAGTTTTTCGGTGCCTGAGAATAGCAGGGTGTCTACAAGTCCAGAATTTCCGGAAATAGCACAGATTTTTAAGGGCGGTCCGGAAGTACCGAAAAAGTGCGGAATTTCGCAAGAAGGTCCGGAACTTTTTCATTTTTTCTGTCAATTTTGTCGCAATTTGAGCAGGAAATACAGATTTTTGAAATTTGCCGAATTTTGTCCATCGGAGGTACTGAAAAAGTACTGAACTTCTTAGGAATATACTGAAAAAGAACTGTAAAGGTACTGATTTTTGGCCAGCCTGTTTCAGCGGACACCCTGAAATAGGTTTCAAAGAGAACCAACAGCTTCACGGTGTTCCTTGCAAAAATTATAAGTATAGGTTATGGTTCAATTTTAAATTCCTGATTCTTGCTCGAAATCGATTGTACAAGGGCCCTCGTGGAAGGCATTCAACGGGGACGAACGTCAACAAACCATTTCAAGCCAGCGATTAAAGCCTGCTTCAATAGAAGCTCGCGATAGATTGTTCAAAGAACGTGACACATCAAAGTCGACGACGCGGGCGGAGGAAGCATGAAGGATTGAAGCGGGCTTTTGATTTCGCGACACTCGGTTGCCATTACCCGCATCAAGCATATTTAAAATGGGTCACCGAATCATGTACCGACAGAAACCTCTTGGCTTAGTATCTGAACCCGCCCACTCCGCCCATAGGAGAGTCGGCGACACACAGTGGATCGAGTCAATTAAAGAGGTCGGACATGATGTTTTTGACTTTAACTGCAAATTTTGATGTTTATTTCGTCTTGTTTTAAATTTTTAGGGGTCTTTCTGGAAGGAAATTACAGGGTGGACTCACTTTTAGAACGTCAAAGTTTTGTATAAACGGAGTTATGAGCTTTTAAAATTTCCAAATTTTGTCCGACCTCTCCCATTAACTCGATCCACTGTGCGACATGAGCAACGAACGAGGAAGCCACCCGGAATACATGGCACGTCTCCGCGCTCTCAGAGAGCCTTCAATGAGGGCTGACGCAAAAATTACGCACGGACGTCAAAACTGTTGTGTCCAGGGAGGGAATATTTTAGGAACTGGCTACTGGAGCAGTGGATCCGTTGCGCGCAGGAGGTGCACTGTCGTGCTATGGAAGAACGCCGCTTCAACATTCGAGAGTTGCCAAACTTCCTTTGAGGGAATGTTTATTTTTGAGCAAATTTATGATTATTTTTCCTTTAAATTTTCAGAATCTTTAGGAGAAATTGCGAACAAAATCATCCAAAAATTGCGAACAAAATCATCCTAAAAATTGGGAAGAAAATATTCATAAGTTTACCAAAAAATTCGCGTTTTATGAAAGAAAATTTGACAACGCCTGAAGGTTCGTACGGCGTTTTCCCTCAGCACGGTAGTACAGCAAACTGAGTTATTTGGTTTTTGTTTTGGTAAAGCATGAAAATCATGTTGAGCGGATCAGAAACTTATGGTTTCGAGTAACTCTAGAACGTGGAATTTGGGTATTTAATTCTATGCATGATCATGTTTATCGCAAAAGTAACGAGTGTGCAGTTTTTCATAGCCGCCGACGATCAGTGTTCTCAATCAGGGGCGCAGAAAGTTCTTCGCCTTCACATTTTTGGAGGCAGCTTTCGCATTGCCGTCCACATAAGAATAGTGCGCCTTATCGTTTCCTTCGTATAAAAGATGGCGCTTTACTATTTCCTTCGCATCAAAGAGCGCGCTTAACTATTTTCTTCGCATAAGAGAGCGCGTTACACAGTCTCCTTCGTAAAAAGAATTCGCTCAGCAGGTTTATGCCTCCTATCTTCACATTTTTTTTACCCCTTTTCAGGTGCCTTTTCATTTGCTCCGCGATCAGTCTGCGATTCGCCGATTGAACCGTTTCTGCACCCCTGTAAATCTCAATCCTGCGTGAGAAAATTTTTTAACAGTTTGCGAGATGGTTTGCCAAAATTCCCTTTTTCTCCATCTATTTCTCGGCCCCCCATTTCTCAGCCGTTGGTGATCAGGTTGTATACTCTTAGTCATGCCTAAGAATTCTTCACTAAGTGCTTGATTTCTTATCTTGAGGCCACATGAAGCCCGTTTTTTGTTCCGAAATGCTTGGGGAACTCTCCTCCCTACGTTGTCATCAGTAACTAAATTTTGAGTTTATGCGAATGATGAGATCCCGTGGATCCCGTTTTCTGAACAGTGGCTCGAAAATTCTGGGGTCGCTGATACGTTTGATCCTCCTCTCAGGAGGGGCCCTACTGACTACCAGAAAGTCCTCCGGAGTTAAAGAAGTCCTCCCGGGCCCTTCTGAGACACCCGTCAAGATTTTTGTGGTGCCGAAGCACTCTGGCACCAAAGTCCAGACCGTCCCTGCTGCTGAAAACGGATCACATTTAGGAACTATGGTAGCAGTGCTCCCAATCCATGGCCGTCAAAAATTCCGGTAATCTTTTTAAATTTCTTCAAAAGTTCCGAGACAATTCTGTAAAATGCAAAAGATCCGAAACGTTCCGGGAATTTCAAAAGTTCCGGGAAAAATTCAGGAAAATCTAAAAAGTTCCGAATTTCGGTTCTAGCTGCGGGAAATGGAGCACCTTTGGTAGAATTTGAAGGTTGTCTAACTATGGTATAGGAAGTCGTTCTGGAGGGTCTCAGGGTGTAAAAATGGTGTTGATCTTCTTCTTCTAGATTCTACCCTTTTTTTCTTCAAGACAACCACCACAAATATTCCCAACCCTACTTTTAATAAATCCTACTCCTAAAAAATTATAATAAATGTCTCCAGATGGCTGTAGGCTCCTCTACTGGAGTGAAAGCCACCAAAATATTAAGAAGAAGGATTTTGAGGTTAGGAAGGAGGATGGTAAGGTCAACGGAGTGGAGCAAAGCTGGCAAAGGTGCGGGCAATCGATTTGAGTGCGCGCGAAGCCGAGCCGAGCCGGCTTGCAGAACTCGGTGTCTATCCTAATCCCTCCTCCCCCCTCCTCCCTATCCCAGTATCCCTTCACCCTTCCGCCCATTCCGCTCCAGCCTCCGCTCGGCGCTAAGCAGGGTTGTCGAATTCCGCCCCGAATCCCGGCGGATCCTGTCGAGAAATCCCGATTATCGAGCAGGCGGGCAGACACGTGCTGCATGCTGCATACTTTCGACTCCTCGGTGCTCGGCTCGGTCAAAGTAACCAACACGATTCATCCCCGAGGACCCACACTCGGATTTTGAGTCCGGGTAGGATTCGATTGTTCCTTCAATTTGAGTCACTTGGACGGCCGCCACACGCCATGTCCGGGCTTAAAGCACTTTTTTGACGTAAATTAAGCGCTGTTTAATATACTCATCCGCATTAAATTTGTCGCAGAAACAATTGGCATTCTTCAAATTTCCAAATTTAGTTTTTCACAGGGTGGCTCAAAACTCAGCACGGAAGGGAATTCGAAGGAAGGTTCAGGGTTGCCACAGTCAGGGAATACCGGGAGAACCGGAAAATGTCAGGGAATTTTAAAAAGGCAGGGAAAACCTGGAAATGTCAGGGAAACTGATGAAAAATCAGGGAAATTGATGAAAGGGTCCGGGAAAAATTGTCAATTCACCTTTCTCTGCCTGTGAGAATGGGTTTGACGTTTTGAACAACAACTTTTGCGTGAAAAATTGTTCAAATTATGTCTTTTCAACCATCCGGCAATGTCAATTGTCAGGGAATTTTACTCAAATGTGTCAGGGAAATGTCAGGGAATTTTATCTTCCAAATACTGTGGCGATCCTGGGAAGAGAGTTTGAAGGAAGCCTCAGGGTTTCCATAATCAGGGAATTTCAAAAAGTCAGTCTCTTTTGTTAGCTTCGCCCGATTTTCAGTGTTTTCGTCACTACAGACGAGACGAGGAGGTTAGGGATCAGAACATTTTTTGTCGTTCCGTAAAGTTTAGGAATTTTCGTTGAAGGCCCAATGTGTCAACTGGTCAGGAAGTAGTACTGATTTTTTTAGGACGGTTCGGAAGTACTGAAAAAGTACGGAAATTTCCTATACAGGTCCAGAATTTCTTGCTTCATGCCACTGGTGTTGTGTTTTTTAAAACAGCCCGGAAAATATGCAATCCGTCGCGCAATGATTCTTAGTGCAGTATTTTGCGCCAGATCGAGATTGTGAAGCTAGTTGATTCTCAGGCTACCCACGAGCTTCGAACTTCCTGGTTACTTCATTTGTTTGCGATTTGCGCGTGAATTTCGACTAGGTATTTTCGAATTTCGTCACTCTACGGTACCATAAAAATATTGAGTTTTTCTGCTTGTAAGGCACTGAAAAATTACTCTATAAGTATTTAACATTTGCCAGCCAGTTTTAGTGGGCACCCTATCTATGCGAAACAAGAATCCTGATACGGAAAGTTTGCATTTTCGAAAACGCCTTCAATTGTGGCGTGATACCCCACGCATTCCGGAGAGGACGAATAGTTGTATCGTCGCGCCTTAGCAATGCGATGGATGATTATTATTGAAGTAGCCTCCATGCTTGTCGGTTTTATTTTTCCGCTATTGCAGTTTTGACCTTGTAATTTAAGTGTGCTAAAGCTAGGATTGTATTTAGCAAATGGATAGTTTTTATAGAATAATAATTGAAAATAAACACGCGAATCGTGGCAGTACTGCCCGCCGTCGTATCGACGCGACGTGGAGCGGTGAGTGCGCGGAGACTCAAAACGCCTGCATATCCGTGCGTATGCAACACGGACATCCGCGAAACCCGAATAGTTGCATCCAGGCGTTCTAATAAAATTCGCCTAGTATTTTTCGTATGCGATACCTTTCGAAATAGCTTTGCTTGTTTCTCTCTACAGCTTAATGTAAGCGTACTGGAACACATCGATGGCTTCCTTTTGAACAGTGTTCGAAACTCAGCTTTGAGTTTTAGGAGCCATGTGGCCCATAAAGCCCGATTTTTAAGCGCCATTGAAGATATTTTAGAGGCCAAATTGCTTCTTTGCCTATATATTACGGCGCATTCAGTGGAAAGTTAGACGCAAGATGTTTTCGAAACAGAACCAGTAATTAGCTGTAACTTGAGGAAGACAAAAGCACTAAGAATGAAAACGTGAAGAATAGAAAAAGCTTTCACTTGTAGTGCTGAAAATTCTGAGTCTTCTTTCATTCAAATATATTTGTTTTTCTTTCTTTATGTGACTTCCTATGAAAATCCGTATTTTTAGGGGGCAATTTTTAGGGGCCACGTTGGCGCAGAGCCTTCATTTTTTAGGCGCATTTGGCGCGTTGGCGCCTGTGAGTTTCGGACACTGCTTATGTACCAACCTAATTCATCTTAAAAATCTCCGCTCAAAAATCGGAAGCAGGGCAGGATCTGGAGCGGAAGGATTCAAATTTCACTGCAGCATCCTTCTACGCTCCGCTCACAGTAGTCAAAGCTGAAGCCTGGAGCTGGATGCCAGAGTGCCTCCACTGCACTGCTCCCCCGTTCCACTAATCCCAAAGCAACCCCCCTCCCCCCGTACCCTCGCAATTTGCAGCCAAGCATCGCTGCACGGATTTCCAACCCCCTCCCTCCCTCTGCCCCCCCCCCTGCGCGAATAAACCGCCGAGCCCCCCGCCACCCCCCTCGGTTCAGGGCTTGTTTCCTCGTTTGTCATTTATTTATGTTCGCGCCCTGAGTTGTATCGTTTATTGTGGTCGTCCATTCATTTTTTTTCGTGCCGTGATTTTTCATCCCCCACCCCCTCCCCCCGGACTCCGGTCGGCCCACGCTTTCCTCTCGTCGTCGCTTATTCAATATTTCACCGAGAAGAAGGAAGTAATCAGGACCCTGAGGAGGAATTTTTCCGAGGAGTATGGAAATTGTGGCAGTCCATTTACCAGTCTCGCCTTCGCGCGGCTCCGAGGTTCTGCCCTGCTCCTGCTGTGTAAAAATGCCGTATGAACATTTCATTGTTGCCGTATTTCTACCCATGAAATGTTTATTTTTGAGGTTAGGTATTGAACATGGTTGCTACTGTCAGGGATACCGGGAAATGTCAGGGAAAATGACGAAAATGTGAGGGGAAAAAGCATCAAGTCACCTTCAATTGCTTTTCGGAATGGGCTTGACGTTTCGAACGACAATTTTTTTCTGAAAAATATTTCTAATTCTGCCTTTTTAACCATATGGCATAGCTTTAGTGGTGAAGGAATTTCGCCAAAATGTGTCAGGGAAATCAGGAAAATGTCAGGGAGCTTAATTATCTAAATTCTGTGGCAACCCTGTATTAAGGTTATCCCTGGAATTTTCAGACATAATGCAGCAGACTTACAATTTAATCAGAATCTGAAGGAAAATATTCGTAAGTTTCAGAGGAAATTTTGTAACGTCCAAAGGATCATGCGTCTTTCTTCCTCAGTGTGGTAGTGATGCTCTCTTAAAGTTGAAGCACGATTGAGCATTCTTCAATGGGGTGCTCCTGCGCCTGATTTTATTTTGGAGGGGGAGGGGGGTGGAATGTCAGCCATCTTGGATATAAGCTGAACTGGCGTTTAATAGCATGCGCTACAGATAATTATGATGCAGAGGTTGGAAAACCGGGAAAAGTCAAGGAAAACTTTTTAACTCAAAAAATTTCCGGGGAAATAGAGAAATTTCAGGGAAATTAGTGAAGGAGCCTTACATTTGCTTTATTTCTCTTATTCTTTGAAGTATTTACGACTGTCAGAAAGAGGATCCTAGATAATTGTAACTTTTGAAAATGATAAACCCAGAAAATCAATTTTCTTCTAAATTTCATCGTCGATTTGATCGATGAATAAGTTGATTTCAACGGTCGGAAGTTTCTGTTACCTTGGTCTTCATAATATTGGAAAAGTCAAGAATAGTATTTTTCAAAGCTCGTAGACGTACTGTGATCGGGATTTACACGCACCTTCGGGGCCGTTCATGAGGAAAATTCTTGAGCTGTAAAAAAAGAAATATGCATTGTGTAAAATCACCAAGAAGATTGCAGAGAAAAGACACGACAACCCTCTTTTTTGTGTAGTTTTACCGAAGTGTTCTACTTCTTTCTACTTGTTCTCATTTTCCCGCGAATTCCACGTTTTAGCCCTTGGATAGAATTCGCGGACTTTGGCTTTGAGCTTTCTGTTAAACTTTCCGCCTTATTTATTGATGGTTCCAGAACGGAATTATCGAATGGAATTTTCTTGCAGAATTGAGATTTTAGTCGTTCCTCGTGGAGCCTGAGCTCAAACGGAACTAAGTGCATCATGACGTGAGCCCTGTTATGCATGTATTCTAATGGGTCTCAGGGCTCATGTCTTAATGCACATACTTCCGTTTGGCAGAAATACGTCCAAACGTTTGTTAGGTCATGAAGCAGTCCTTACAAGTTTTCTGCTCCCAAACTATTTGTCTCGAATAATAAAATATTCTACGTAACTTATTCAGTTACTGGACCTCCCTTTTTTTAACTTCTTTGCATCGCCACATCACGATAAATAATATCATATTCCTTTCTCTCTCGATGAAGAAAGGGATGCTGTATTTTCAGTCTCATGCACTTCTTTTTTATATTATGTCCCCGACTGATTTCATGATTCTTCTGTTACAGATCGTCGGGCAATAACCCCGTCTATGTCGCTGAACCTATTCTATCGTAAGTACATCTACATTATCATTACCACTAATCAGGTTCATCTAAATAGCCGAGACTCATTTGCTTGCTCTGAATGCCACTCAACACATCATGACATTAACGAGCGAATATTGTAACTCACTCCGTCTGGGACCGTTAGCTTCATTATCATATCGATAGCAAAAATAGAAAACACGTACCTCGGTTTTGCTACGTTGCATTATTTCCTTTCTTACTTTATTTTTTAATACTCAAAGAATTTAACAAGAAACCTTTGATCTCTCGTTGCGTGGAGAAAATTGGTGAAAATTCCCACTAACAAAGCTGGTTAACTATCCCGTGAAAAGTAAAATTTCAAAACGTCGCAATCGAAGCACTTATTCTTCTTAGGTCACAATCAAGTTTCAGTATTGCCACGATGATAAGATCCATTCTCGGCTATTTCGATGAACTTAATTTCTATCCATGTTTGAAAGGGCACATCGACGGTGAAACTACCAAACCACGTATCTCGGTTTGCGACGTCGCAGACTTCCTGTCATACTTCATTTTTTAAATGAAAAACTACTTAACGTTCAGTCTTGAAAATTTCTGTGATTTTTCCTCTTCGTGCGGAGAAAATTCTGTGAAAATTTCAAGGAATGATATTGATTTGGTCTACTTCAAAAAAATAAAATGCGAGCGTAGATTTTTAAACACCGCAAACGAGATACGTGGTTTGGTAGTTTCACCGTCGACATAGTCTGTAGAAGTGTAGAGCCGACATCACACTAACCAACCCTGTCGTGTATACTCCCGTGCTAAGGAAGAAACGCCGTATGAACCTTCAAGCGTTGCCAAATTTCCTGCGACAGATCACGAATTTTCGGAACGATAATTTTTAAATATCTTTCTTTCGATTTTTCACATAACTTTGTTTGTAATTTGATCTGAAACGTTAACAAATTTCAAAGAAAAATATTCATAACTTTTTTCCAAAATAAATATTTTCCAGGAGGAAATTTGGCAGCATTTGAATGCTCATACGACGTTCCTCCTTAGCACAGCAGTATAAGTCTCAGGACGTCGGCAGATTTTCTTAAATTAGGTGAAATGCCGATTTTCTTCAACAATAAAACCTGAGCATATCCTTCTGCAAGTTGTTGCTCAGTGAATTTCTTGTACAATCTGATCCGAAGTATCTGAATATTTCAACGCAAAATATGCATAACTTTTCTCATAAATAAATATTTTATCCGAGGATATTTGGCAACCTTAGAATGCTCACAGATAGAAAATTGGAAGCTTGTTAAGCGCCATCAAGTGTCGCTAATATTGTGCGTGTTGTTCTCCATTGTAACCGAGCCTAAATACATGTACCTTCGTTTAAGTGAATCATTATGGGGAAATTCTCCCGCTTTCATGACAAGATATATAATTTTCAGATCTTTGGATGTCCTTTAAATGAGAAAAACAGTTGCACAATTCAATCAACACCGGATGGCGCTTACCAAGTTTTGAATTTCCACTCTTTACATTGCGTTCCTTCTTGATATAACATTCTTGACGTCAAAATAAACGAAAGGAAGCTCGTAAACGCGTAGGGTCCTTAATACGCTACGCAACCGCGCAGTGATAATCTTGAGACGAAAACAAACTAATCAGGCACTTAAGCACATTGAGGGCAGGCGAACTTAGTCCACGATGTCAATAGCGTCAGATCTTTCCTACCATGAATCTTCGAATTTAAGGGCCTAGTCGGCTAGTTTTTGATGCGGAAAGGAAAAGGCGGAAAAATCAGTAAATCGTACTCAATCGTAATTTTACCGTCAAACCATTATGCACTGTCAACACTTTTGAATGCTTTTGTTATTTTGAAAAAGAGAGAGGAAAATTTTTTGAGTTGTCTTTCTGTTGCTGTAACAGTTTTTACCATCTTGCAATGGTTCTTTGTAGACTTGACTCGAAGAAATAACAGTGTTTACCAGTCCGGAATTTCAGGAAAGTCCGGAAACAGTACTGATTTTTTAAGGGCGGTCCGAAATTACTGAAAAAGTGTGGAAATTCCGCAAAAAGGTCCGGAATTTTTTGTTTTTTTTGTTGGTGTCATTTTTGCCACAATTTCAATTTTCTGAAATTCTTCTCATTTCATCAAATGGAAGTATTGAAAAAGTACGGGATTTTTCTGTTGGAGGAGGTACTGAATTTTTTGAGAATGTACTGAAAAAGTACTGTATAAGTACTTATTTTTGACCAGCCTGTTTTAGTAGACACCCTGAAATAATTGTGAAGTTTTTCCAATACCTTAGATTGAAACATTGTGGTGGATTTTTTTCAGTGAAAATTTTGGAAGAAGTTGAATCATGCGCACATTGTCGAAACACTGCATCATTGGCTTCCTTGTTAGATTGTTGCTCATTGGATACGGCGAGCTCCAAGATCGGTTTTTTAGTGTGCCCTTTACAGACATTGACTATGGGGTCTTCATGGACGCTGCTCGTTACGTCACTGAAAATGTCTCGCCGTACACGAGATCGACCTATCGTTACACGCCCCTTCTCGCATATCTTCTGACTCCAGGGATTTTTTTGCACCATGTCTTCGGGAAAATCCTGTTTTCTTGCTTTGATATCTGTATAGCATTTCTCATAGAGAAGGTCATTCTGCTGGTAAATAATGATATTCAACGCTCCACGGCCGTTGGTTATTCCTTATTATGGCTTTACAATCCAGTGTCCATAGTCATTTCGACCAGAGGAAATTCGGACTCCATAATTTGTTTTTTAAGTTTGCTGACATTGTATTTATTTTTGAAGGAGCGATATGCCCTCGCTGGAATTTGTCATGGCTTATCCATCCATTTGAGATTGTTTCCCATCGTTTATAGCTTAGTATATTATTTAGCCGTACCTCTAGAATCTAGTCATCATGGAAGAAAGCAGCAATCTTACTTTCGAAAATTAATTCGATTTATTCAGTTATTTAAGTTGAATATTCCAAGATTGAAATTTGTTTTGACGTGCATTGTCACCTTAGCTATTATCACAGCTTATTTTTTCGCCCTGTACGGTCATCAATTTTTGTACGAAACATACATCTATCACTTGGTCAGGAAAGACATTCGTCATAATTTCTCCGTTTATTTCTTTTTTTTGTACCTAAGATCAACTTTAAACCAAACGAATGTCTTCAAAATCATGATGTTTTTGCCCCAACTAGTCCTTTTATTGGCGTTTTCCTTAAGACTTCGCAGTGTGAAGCAGGTACCATTCTGCTTGCTCTGTCTCACGTTCACCGTGGTTATGTACAATCCTGTTCTGACAGCTCAATATTTTGTATGGTTCCTTCCTTTTCTCCCAGTTTGCTTGCCCAATATTAAAATAGAGAGGCGTAAGTTGATCATCCTAACTTGTTTGTGGCTTTTCATGCAGCTGGCCTGGCTTTTACCAGCCTATCAGCTCGAATTCAAAGGCCAGAACACCTTCTTTTTCATATGGTGGCAGAGCATCTCCTTCTTTTGTAGTAACATTGCTGTTCTTTCAAACTTGATCAAGGCTTATCAGTGTCCAAGTTCACCCCTGAAAATTAAGGCTTCTTGAAAAAGAGTTGTAAATTCGCTTGTGTGTTTGATAGTATGAACTCATACTACCGTAGATCTCATTACGTTGTTCCCCTATTATTTTATCATTTTTTTCCTGTCTTTTTCGTAAATTTATAAATCAACGAATGAAAATTTATGTCAAAATGTATGGCATTTAATAAAATGTGTGAATTCTATATTCTTATCGACTTACTTTTTCCTCATACTATTTTGGACGTAGTTTTCCAAATTATTTTTCAGAAGAGTTCGAACTTCACACAAGATATACCTCGTTTAAGGCATTTTCATGTCCAAAATCTTAAAAAAGTCAGGACATTGTACCTATGGTTAAAAACCTAGAGGACAGAGAATTCTATAATTCCACGAAACTTCCCGATAGTGATAGCTGTCCTAAAGCAGTAACAATTTATTATTCTATATCGAGTTCTTTCTACAAATCTAATTTCAATTGGACGTATTTCTATCAAACGGAACTAAGCGCCATAGGGGGAGGAAGGGAGAGGGAGGGAGGCCTGGACTGGCGGGTGTTACGGAACGCGATGCTCGTTCCGTCCTATACTCGCAATGCTTTTCCATGGCGCTTAGTTCCGTTTAACAGAAATACGTCCAATTAACTGAATGATCACCCTTAAATAGCAAAATTCGTGGAGTGTACCCCCCTCCCCCCCCCCCCAAGAGAAAAAATCCGAGAACTAGAGAGCTGCAGAAAGTACGCAAAAACAACACAATTTCCGACAAAACAGCAGGAAGTGCACATAATCCATAAGAACACAGTATTTACCGTTACCTACATTGTGCGAAATAGTACCCCTCTCCCTCTTTGCTGACTCTTTAAACCTTTAAAGTTTGTCAGTTGTTTAACGTGGACGTAACTGGAACAATTTTGTGGGGAGGGGGGTTCTAGCAGGGGTCTAGCATTGAGTGGCTACGTACGGTCACGCTTTTTCTGTGTGTGTGTGTGTGTGGGGGGGGGGGGGGGGCTCCCCAGCCACGCCCTGTAGTTCGATAACGTAACCACTCAAGTACTCAGAGGCCGGCCAGGTTGGCCTAGTGGTCAGCGCGTCTGACTCTACGTCAACAGGTCCCGGGTTCGAATCCCGGTGGTGGCGTCTAATTATCACGGAATTGACGAGTAAGTAGATCTGCAGAAACAGATTCTCCTCGGCCCTAATCCCTGAAAATTAGAAAAGCCTGGAGCATGGAGCCTGATGTCTACGGACACTAAACATTGTCTAAAGTTGGCTGAAGGTGCCATAGACACGAAGCCATTAAACCAGCAGAAAAAAAAGAAGAAAAAAAAAAACCATTAAACCAGCAGAAAAAAAAAAAAAAAAAGTACGCAGAGGGTGGCTTGTACTGTCTCTCGTAACGTGAAATGAACAATCCTCGTTTTCGTAGCTAAAGATGAAATTCGTCCATTCTTCATCACTCGAATGATTTCTTGGAGTCGTGCAGATGATAATTGAACGCTCGAAGAAGCACGGAGGATTTATTCGATGACATTTTGCACTCGGAGAATATTAGGTTTATTCTCTCGAAATTTCATGTTTGCATTTACCGCTCTTCTCGGTTATAAAACAGCATTTCTGGGATGTAACATTGGAGAGTCTCTACTCAGGGCCGTCCACTAAAAAAGGAACTTCGGTTCAAAAAACATTAGAATTCAGTTAAGATTACCAACGTTGAAGAGTGTTGTACAAACATTTGACGATTAGAACATCCCAAAAGGTCCTTTATCTAATGAACAACCATTTTTGGATGGTTTTAACAAAAATAAGCCCCTCCTCAGTGAAACAAAAGTTTCAGACTGCATAGACATACTGTCCGTTCCGGGCTCAGAGGCCAAAAGTTCCGGGTGCTGAAGCCGTAGCTTCGACTACTCCGGGTGTTACACCCGAAACTTTCGGCCTCTGAGCCCGGAACGCGGACGGTATCTCTGTATAACCCGTAAGTACGGCTTCTACGGCCGGAGCTTTCTTTCAGTGTTCATTTCATTTTTCGGGCGTAGAAATAAAACGTCAGAAAAAATATGGCATCTCTCGATGGAGTTAGGGAGATTCTGGCTAAACCCGTGAATCCGATTCTGGAATTCCTGGACGCTCGGATTACGGCGCCCACCGCGGCAGCATCACGGGCCCCGTCCCGTTACGTAACGAGTTAATGACGGGAGGATGCGGATACTTAAGGGTACTTAAGTCCCGCAAGGGCGGGGGAGTTATTTGGAGTTGATGACGCCTTCGCCACCCCCTCCGCCCCCTCTCCCCCCTCCCCCCAGGCGGAGCCGCAGCAACAATTGCAAGAACAAGAGGTAGAAAACAAAACAGGAAATAATCTTGAGGAGCTCCGACTCGAGAGGCCAGGAAAGCTCTCACGGACCGGAAATTTCTCCTGCGAGTCTGCCCTTGCCGCGTTACCAAGTGGCACGCTTTGTGATCGCCCGGCGTCCTAAGCTTTCCAAAGTTGAGGTCAAACAGGGTTTTGCAGGGACGGACTGGCCGGGGTGGCGATGGGGCGATCGCCCCACTTTCATCGGCCAAAAGGGGCCCCGGAGGGGCCCCTTTTGGCCGATTTGAAGGGCCGTATTTCGCCGTTTCGAAGAAGCGCCCGAGGGCTTTTTCGGTTCGTCCTCGAGAAAGGGGCCCGAGACTCCTGAGAGGACAGGACACTTTATTGCCGATTCGGAGAGCGCCCTGAAGGAGCTTTTTTATGCCATGCCGTATCTAAGGGCGTTGCATTTTGAGAGCCCTTTTTTCTGATTCGAATAAGTCCAAAGGGGTCCTTTTTTGTCATTTGGGAAGAGCCCGGAAGGACTCATTTATTGCCGATTCGAAGAAGACTCGATGGAGCCTTTTTTTGCCGCTTCTAAGGACCTTAAAAGAGCCCCTTTATCTGATTCGAAGGAGTCCTTTTTTGCCGTTTCCAAGGGACCATTTATTGCCGATTTGAAGAGGCCTTGATGCGGTTTTATACCGCCTCTAAGGACCTTCAAGACACCGGGCTCTTTATCGCCGATTCGACAAAAGGGTCCTTTTTGCCGGGGGCCCTTTGGTACTGATTCAGAGAGGCCTCGAGGGCGCATTTCTATGCAATTTTGAACTTTGGAGGCCCCTAGTAGGGAACCTTTCCTACCTTCCTCAAGGGATTTCGTAGGGGCCTTCGGCGATTTTTCCCCCCTTTAGCGAAATCCATAATGGGGGCTGTCCATATAATACGTAACGCAGTTTTTCCGATTTTTTTACTCCCATCCCCCCTCCGTAACGCATCGTAACGCAAGCTCGAACCATCCCCCCCCCCTCAAAAAAAATAAATAAATACGTAACACAAGCCTCGCCCCTCCCCCCTATTTTGGTCAGTTTTTTAAATTAACAAGGAAAAAAAAGGTCTTATGGCAAAAAAGAGTTACGTAACGTTGGGCTTGACCCCCCTCCTCCCCCCTTAATACGTTACGTATTGTATGGGCAGCCCCAATGACTTTTTTCTAATTCAAAAATTCCCGCGACATAAGGCCTCTTTTGACATGATGCGGATTCCGAGTTACGTGTTTTCAGAATTTAACCATCGATTTATTCATTCATTACGCGTCATTTCACTAGTAAACGGCACTGATTTTTCTATGAGCAGAGCGAAGAAAGGATCCAATAAAACGTTCAAAAGAAATTAAGACAGTTGTCAATTTTGGCGGCTAAAAAGTACATTTAAAAAAACAAACGAACAAAAAAATCCGAACTGTGTTTTTCAGAATGTGTTCTTTTTAGACTGTCACTATTACTATTCTACTTGATTCTATGTATCTTCTGTATACTAATTTAGCTTTGGCACAATTTTTCGTTGGAAGAGGAAAATAAAAGTTGAATTCCAAGTATACAACTGATTCTCATTTTTTTCATCCAGTTTAAGAAAATATACTAAGTTTTGCATTTCTGGTCTCTTTTTGGATAATGTTTCAAAAATAATATTAAAGAATAGGGTCTAAAATAGCGTAAAATTCATTCTAAAAGGGCCTAATTTTCAAAATTTTCCGGGGGAGGGCCCCCGGACCCCCCTTCTACTGGGGGCCCCCCAGACCCCCCTAGGGGCCCGCCCCATACTTAATTTAGGGCCAGTCCGCCCCTGGGGTTTTGGCTGGTCGGTCGCTGACCGGAGCTCTCGGAACACCTCTTCCAAGAAATTTTGTTTAAATTGTCTTTATTTCGGGGTCAGAAACGTAGTGAGGGAGGGAATCGCAATATTTTTAGCCCCCTTCCTTGTCGAGAGAGAATTTCCGTTCAATATAATTTTAATCGTTCCGACTGATCTTCAACGGTTCAATTTTTAGCACATGGCCGTAAGTCTCTATATAGGATCACATTTTGCAATGGGTCTGAGGGCTGGAAAAGAACAGGATCCGTTCTTTCTTCAAAATTTTACGTAGAAAATTGGAAAGTTTAGAAAATAATTCTTAGATGAGGTATGAACAAGTATTTTCAACACCGAACAAATGGGACTCAGCAGTGGCGTGGCGTTGCGATATTTCGATTGTTCTACAGTTTTGTATAATCTGAGTTCCCGTGACGAGACGTGAGTGATTGATTATCCATATCTCCCCCTTGAAACCCGAGGAAAAGGATCGATAAACAGGGTGTTCACAACGAATACCTTAATAATCGATTTTTTATCATAGCTTTGAATGGGCAACTATCGATAATCAATCACTCGCGCCTCGCCAGTGGAACTCAGATTATACTAGAGTCCCTTTATACTGAGAGTCAAGACAATTCAGCTCATGGATGTCACAAACGGGAATAAAGATTACAGAAATTGAACGTTTTTCGTAATCTTTGATCGGCCCATTCTCAAATGCCTTTCTCCGTTCCTCCTCTCGTTCCGTTTGTTCCTTGCCGAACCCGTAATTCCCTGGTCCATTCCAGATTATAATCTTTGCAATTGGTGAAAATGTAATCTTTATTCCCGTTTTTGACACTGTGGAGGCCTAAAATACGGGAACCAATCAGAAATGGATTCAAATTGTCTTGACTCTCAGTATAAAGGGACTCTAGATTATACAAATGACGTGATCATCGGATCAAAGTAAGACTCTTTTCCCTACCTATAAGGGTTTTCCCCCCAAAAGTGCCCCCTATTGGAGTTATGGTTTGCGGAAGTTCTGGGAAAATCATCGTTGTTTCTGAATTTTGGCGGGACTTTGGAGTTATGTATCAGTAGTAATAGTCGCCACTGGGAACCATCAAACTGTTTGACAGGTCCTATTGTTCTGTTTGACAGGTCATTATTGTTCGGTTTCTATTGTTAGGTAACTATTGTGTTGGTTCTATTGTTCGGTGACTATTGTGATGGTTCTATTGAATAAAATATTGAAAAGAGAATAATAGTGGTAAAGGTTGATGGATGATCTTTTCTTTGTATGGATGAATTCTATTATGCAACAAACAAAGGAGATCTTTTATAAGAAATCCAGGCTTTTATATTGGTATTTTTGAAACCTTTTGTTTGGAATATTTCGATTGTTGTGAATAAGAAAAGGATACCATTGAAAAAACTACTCTTATTTCATAGGTATTGTTGTGTTCAAGGAAGAATAGGTCTCCTTTATAATAATTCCAGGCTTTTGTATCGGTATTTTTGAAACCTTTTGTTTGGAATATTTTGATTGTTGTGAGTAAGAAAAGGATACCATTTTAAATACTGGTCTTATTTCATAGGTATTTGTGTTGTATGAATGAAAATAATGACGAAACCAAGGAATTAAAAGAGGAATGCTCATGGGTTGATTGATTCCGAAATTGAATATTAAGAATTCTTTGTATAATCGGATGAGTTAAAATATTCGAGAGACCCAAGCGTTTCCAGACGTAAGATTATTCTCAATACATCAAGT